>NW_028188966.1:329369-414503 GCF_054131305.1 Coturnix japonica
GGGTCCCTTTAAATTGGGGGGGGTCCCTTATAATGGGGGGATCCCTTTAAATTGGGGGGGTCCCTTTTAATATGGGGGTGTCCCTTTAAATTGTGGTGGGGTCCCATTAAATATGGGGTGTCCCTTATAATGGGGGGCTCCCTTTAAATTGGGGGGGGCCCTTTAATTATGGGGGGGTCCATATTAATATGGGGGGGGTCCCGTATAATGGGCGGTCTCTTAAATTGGGGGGTTCCCTTTTAATATGGAGGGTCCCTCATAATGGGGGGGTCCCTTTAAATTGGGGGGGGTCCCTTATAATGGGGGGGATCCCTTTAAATTTGGGGGGGTCCCTTTTAATATGGGGGGGTCCCTTTAAATTGGGGGGGTCCCATTAAATTGGGAGGGGTCCCTTTAATTGAGGGGGGGTCCCATTAAATTGGGTTTGGTCCCTTTAAATTGGGGGGGGTCCATGTTAATGGGGGGTCCCATTAAATTGTGGGGGTCCCATTAAATTGGGCTGTGTCCCTTTAAATTGGGGGGGGTCCATGTTAATGGGGGTCCCATTAAATTGGGTTGTGTCCCTTTAAATTGGGGGGGGGTCCATGTTAATGGGGGGTCCCCTTTAAATTGGGGGGGTCCCATTAAATTGGGTTGTGTCCCTTTAAATTGGGGGGGGTCCCTTTTAATATGGGGTGGGTCCCTTTTAATAGGGGGGGGTCCCATTAAATTGAGGGGGGGTCCCTTTTAATATGGGGGGGGTCCCATTAATTGGGGTGTGTCTCTTTAAAATGGGGGGGTCCCTTTAATTTGGGGGGGGGTCCATGTTAATGGGGGGTCTCTTTAAATTGAGGGGGGGGTCCCTTTTAATATGGGGGGGTCCCTCATAATGGGGGGGTCCCTTTAAATTGGGGGGGGGTCCCTTATAATGGGGGGGATCCCTTTAAATTTGGGGGGGTCCCTTTTAATATGGGGGGGTCCCTTTAATTATGGGGGGGGGGGTCTCTTTAATTGAGGGGGGGGTCCCTTTTAATATGGGGGGGGTCCATGTTAATGGGGGTCCCATTAAATTGGGTTGTGTCCCTTTAAATTGGGGGGGGTCCATTAAATTGGGGGGGTCCCTTTAAATTGTGGGGGGGGTCCCTTTAAATTAAGGGGGGGCCCCTTTAAATAGGGGGGGGTCCCATTAAATTGAGGGGGGGTCCCTTTTAATATGGGGGGGGTCCCATTAATTGGGGTGTGTCTCTTTAAAATGGGGGGGTCCCTTTAATTTGGGGGGGGGGTCTATGTTAATGGGGGGTCTCTTAAATTGGGGGGTTCCCTTTTAATATGGGGGGGTCCCTCATAATGGGGGGGTCCCTTTAAATTGGGGGGGGTCCCTTATAATGGGGTGGATCCCTTTAAATTTGGGGGGGTCCCTTTTAATATGGGGGGGTCCCTTTAATTATGGGGGGGGGGTCTCTTTAATTGAGGGGGGGTCCCTTTTAATATGGGGGAGGTCCATGTTAATGGGGGTCCCATTAAATTGGGTTTGGCCCCTTTAAATTGGGGGGGGTCCATGTTAATGGGGGGCCCCATTAAATTGGGTTGTGTCCCTTTAAATTGGGGGGGGTCCCATTAAATTGGGGGCGGTCCCATTAAATTGGGGGGGTCCCATTAAATATGGGGGGTCCCTTATAATGGGGGGATCCCTTTAAATTGGGGGGGGTCCCTTTAATTATGGGGAGGTCCATATTAATATGGGGGGGGTCCTTTATAATGGGGGGTCTCTTAAATTGGGGGGTTCCCTTTTAATATGGGGGGGTCCCTCATAATGGGGGGGCCCCTTTAAATTGGGGGGGGTCCCTTATAATGGGGGGGATCCCTTTAAATTTGGGGGGGTCCCTTTAATTATGGGGGGGGGTCTCTTTAATTGAGGGGGGGGTCCCTTTTAATATGGGGGGGGTCCATGTTAATGGGGGTCCCATTAAATTGGGTTGTGTCCCTTTAAATTGGGGGGGGTCCATGTTAATGGGGGGTCCCATTAAATTGGGTTGTGTCCCTTTAAATTGGGGGGGTCCCTTTAATTGGGGGGGGTCCCATTAAATTGGGTTGTGTCCCTTTAAATTGGGGGGGGTCCCATTAAATTGGGTTGGGTCCCTTTAAATTGGGGGGGTCTCTGTGCCCCCCCCCCTCACCAACGCATCGAGCCGGGCCCCGAAACCGCTCCCGACGGGGTCGAACTCAAACGCGCATGCGCCGGCGGGAGGGGGAGCAGCCAGTAACCATAGAGTCGCGAAGAGCGGCGGGATCACCTGGAGGACCTCGGGTGAGGGGGGGGGGAGGGGGTTAGTGACGTCATGATGACGTCATCACGGTTAGATGGTTATTTGGGGGGGGGGAGAGACCCCTCACTTACGTGCAGCGCTCCGGGGGGGGCCATAGAGTGGGGAGGGGGAGGGGCTTAAAGGGGCGGGGTAGAGCGCCCACCCGGAAGCGGAAGTGTGAGAGACCGGAAGAGCGCCCCCACGCGGCGAGGAGGACAAAGAGACGCAGCCAATCAGAGCGAAGGGGCGGGGTTTAATAGAAAGTGGGCGTGGTTTAATAAAGGCGAGCGGTTTATTAGAAAAGGGGGCGTGGCTTAATAGAAAAGGGGCGTGGTTTGGTGGAAAAGGGGGCGGGGCTACGAGAGGGGGCGTGGCTTAATGAGTGTCTTTAAGCCCCGCCCCCCCATCCCGGTATATAAAGGCAGCGGCGCCGCGTGCAGCGCAGTTCCAGCTCGTAGCGGGCGCTGGGGGGGGGCTCTGAATCCACTTCAGGACCCCCCAATAGACCCCAATGGGGGACCCAAAGGCGGGGGGGGCGCCACGAGGGGGCAGACAGCGAGGCCTATGGGGGGATGGGGGGGGTTAGGGGTCATATAGGGGCTGGGAGACCCCCCACCTCCCCCATTGACCCCTCAGTGTCCTTATTTCCCCCCCACACCCCCAGAGACCCCCAGGTTCTTAGTCCTCCCCCCACCCCATAGACCCTTCTGTGTCCTCTATACCCCCCCATAGATCCCCATTCCCCCCCATAGACCTTCAATCCCCCCCAATCTCCCCCATAGATCCCCATTCCCCCCACATCCCCCCCATAGACCCCCAATCCCCCCCCATAGACCCTCAATCCATCCCATTACCCCCTCACCCACCCCATAGACCCTCAATCCCCCCCATCCACCCCCACAGACCCCCACCCCCCCCCCATTAGCCCCCCACCCACCCCATAGACCCTCAATACCCCCCTTTACCCCCCTAACCCCCCATAGACCCTCAATCCCCCCCCAAATCCCCCCCCATAGACCCCCAGCCCCCCCATCTGCCCCCATAGACCCCCATTCCCCCCCCACCCCCCCATAGACCCTCAATCCCCCGCTCATCCCCCCCATAGACCCCCATGCCCCCCTATACACCCCAATCCCCCCCCATCTCTCCCATAGACCCCCATTCCACCCCTCCCCCCCCCGTAGACCCCCAATCCCACCCCATAGACCCTCAATCCCCCCCAATACCCCCAAATCCGCCCCCATAGACCCCCATTCCCCCCCCATAGAACCTCAATCCCCACCCAACCCCCCCCATTGATGGTTCCCATCCCCCCCCCCCATATATTACCGTGCCCCCCCCACATATCCACAGTGCATCGAGGCAATGGGGCTCCAGCAGCTCTATGGGGTCCTCAGTCCCCCCCGGCAGCACAGAAAAGACCCCCCCGGGCAGCCCTGCAGCCAGCAATGCCTGGAAAAGGGGGGGGGGGGCTTATGGGGTCCCATAGTGACCCATTGAGAGGGGGGGGGCTCATTTTGGGTCCACAGAGGCTATAGGAATGGGAATGGGGGGGGTTCTTAATGGGTATGGGGGGGTTATAGGGGGTCTAAGGGGGGTGTTTATAGGGACTGGGGGGTTATGGGGTCCCATAGTGACCCATTGTGGGTGGAGGGGGGTCACTTTGGGTCTATGGAGGCAATGGGAATGGGAATGGGGGGGTTCTTAATGGGTATGGGGGGGATATAGGGGGTATGAGGGGGTCCCTATAGGGACTGGGGGGTTATGGGGTCCCATAGTGCCCCATTGAGGGGGGGGGGGCTCATTTGGGGTCCATAGAGGCTATAGGAATGGGAATGGGGGGGGTCTTAATGGGTATGGGGGGATATAGGGGGTATAAGGGGGTCCCTATAGGGACTGGGGTCCCATAGTGACCAATTGGGGTCACTTTGGGTCCATGGAAGCAATGGGGGGGGGGTTCTTAATGGGTATGGGGGGGATATAGGGGATATAATGGGGTCCCTATGGGGAATGGGGGGTTATGGGGTCCCATAGTGCCCCATTGGGGGGGGCCCCACCTTCCGTAGCTGGTGGGCGGGGCCAAGGCCGGTGGGCGGAGCCAACAGGATGGCGCCATTTCCCAGGGCCAGGATTGGTGGGATCAGCTCCAGGACCCGCCTCAGGGGGCGGGGCCCGCTCCAAGCCACGCCCACCACCCCCACCGGAAGTCGGGTCACCACGGCCCGCCCCCAGGGCACTTCCTGGCGGGAAAACAGCAAGATAAGCCACGCCCACAAATGCTTGGCCACGCCCACATCGCATTTAGCCCCGCCCCCTCGGTCAGACCACGGCCCCATCCATTCATTGGCTCCGCCCCTTCCCTAAGCCCCGCCCCCATTCATTCATTGGCTCTTTCACCGAGGCTCCGCCCCCATTCATTCATTGGCTCCACCCCCTTCCCTAAGCCCCGCCTTCATTCATTCGCTCCACCCCCTTCCCTAAGCCCCGCCCCCATTCATTCATTGGCTCCACCCCTTTCCCCTTAGCTCCGCCCTCACCCCCCTTAGCCCCGCCCCTTTCTCTCCCCCCACCCAATCACACCCAAGCCCCGCCCCCCGCCCCACCCTCCCCCCTCTCCCATTGGTCCCCGCCCACCTTCACGGCTCCGCCCCCCATCTCCACACGCCCCGCCCACCGCCGTAGCTCCGCCCCCATCCTGCGGTTGGCTCCGCCCCCCAGCTCCGAAGCTCCGCCCCTCAGCACCCGAGCACGGAGCCGCCCCGGGAGCGCGGCCCACCTATGGGGGGGGGGGGGGTTAAAATGAGGGGGGGGGCACAACATTGACCCCCCCATTGACCCCCCAGTGCCCCAATGACCCCCCAGTGCCCTCTATTGCCCCAATGACCCCCCCATTGCCCTCTATTGCCCCCCCAGTGCCCCAAATTGCCCCCCCCCTCATTGCCCCCCATTCAATGCCCCCCCCCCATTGCTCCCCTCCTTTATTGCCCCCCCATTGGGCCCCATTCAGTGCCCCCTCCCCCACTGGCCCCCATTCACTGCCCCCCCCCCCCATTGCCCCCCACTGGCCCCCATTCAGTGCCCCTTATTGCCCCCCATTCCCCCTTATTGCCCCAATGACCTCCCCCATTGCCCCCCATTCATTGCCCCCATTGCCCCCATTCACCGCCCCCCCCACCATTGGACCCCATTGCCCCTCATTGCCCCCCATCCATTGCCCCCCCCTCATTGCCCCACCCCATTGCCCCCCATTACCCCTTATTGCCCCAATAACCCCCCATTGCCCCCCATTCATTGCCCCCCCCCATTGGACCCCATTGCCCCCCATTCATTGCCCCCATTGGCCCCTATTCACTGCCCCCCCCCCCATTGCCCCCCCCATTGCCCCCCCATTGCCCTCTATTGCCCCAATGACCCCCCCATTGCCCCCCATTCATCGCCCCCATTGGCCCCCATTCACTGCCACCCCCCCCATTGGACCCCATTGGCCCTCATTGCCCCCCCATTGGCCCCCATTCACTGCCCCACCCCATTGCCCCCCATTACCCCTTATTGCCCCAATGACCCCCCCCATTGCCCCCCCATAGCCTGAAATTGCCCCCCCCCCCATTGCCCTCTATTGCCCCAATGACCCCCCATTGGCCCCCATTCACTGCCCCCCCCCCATTGGACCCCATTGCCCCTCATTGCCCCCCCCATTCATTGCCCCCCATTGGCCTCCATTCACTGCCCCCCCATTGCCCCCCATTAATGCCCCCCCCCCAATTCTCACCCCCCCACTGCACTCCGTGCCTTCCCAATGGCAGCAGCGACATCTTTGGGGTCCGCAATGGCAGCTGGGGGGTCACTGGGGGGGGGGGGGGGGGGTTATTTTAAATGGGGTCCCCATAATTGCTCTTTAATGGGGGGGGAGGTCCCAGATTTAAGGGGGGGGTCCCAGGTTTAAGGAGGGGGGGTCTCAGGTTTGAAAGGGGGGGGGCCACGTTTGGGAGGAGGGGGGGGTTCATGTTTAGGGAGGGGATCCCAGGTTTAAGGGGGGGTCCCATGTTTTGGGGGGGGGGAGGGCAGGTTTGAAAGGGGGGGGAGGTTTTAGGGGGGGGTCCCAGGTTTAAGGGGGGGTCCCAGGTTTAAAGGAGGGGTCTCAGGCTTAAGGGGGGGGTTCTATGTTTGGGGGGGGGTCCCAGGTTTGGGGGGGGGGGCAGGTTTGAAAGGGGGGGGGGAGGTTTTAGGGGGGGGTCCCAGGTTTAATGGGGGGGGTCCCAGGTTTAATGGGGGGGTCCCATGTTTGGGGGGGGTCCCAGATTTAAAGGGGGGGTCCCAGGTTTGATTGGGGGTCCCAGGTTTAATGGGGGGGTCCCAGGTTTAAAGGTGGGGTCTCAGGCTTAAGGGGGGGGTCCTATGTTTGGGGGGGTCCCAGGTTTGCGGGGGGGTTCCCATGTTTGGGGGGGTCCCAGGTTTAATGGGGGGGGGGTCCCAGGTTTAAAGGGGGTCCCAGGTTTAAGGGGGGGGTCCCAGGTTTGAGGGAGGGTCCCAGGTTTGAAAGGGGGGGCAGGTTTAATGGGGGGGGGGTCCCAGGTTTAAGGAGGGTTCCCACGTTTAAGGGGGGTGTCCCAGGTTTGAGAGGGGTCTTTGGGGGGAGGTCCCAGGTTTAATGGGGGGATCCCATGTTTGGGGGGGTCCCAGGTTTGAAGGGGGGGGGGGGCAGGTTTAAGAGGGGGGGTCTCAGGTTTGAGGGGGGGTCCCAGGTTTAAAGGGGGGTCCCAGGTTTAAGGGGGGGTCCCAGGTTTGAGGGGGGGGTCCCAGGTTTAAGGGGGGGTCCCATGTTTGGTGGGGGTCCCAGGTTTGGGGGTGGAGGGCAGGTTTGCAAGGGGGGGTGGTGGTTTTAGGGGGGGGGGTCCCAGGTTTAATGGGGGGGTCCCAGGTTTAAGGGGAGGTCCCAGGTTTAATGGGGGGGTCCCATGTTTGGGGGGGGGGTCCCAGGTTTAAAGTGGGGGGTCCCAGGTTTAAGGGAGGGTCTCAGGATTGAGTGAGGTCCCAGGTTTAGGGGGGGGTCCCAGGTTTAAATGGGGGGTCCCACGTTTAAGAGGGGGGTGCCAAGGTTTTAAGGGGGGGTCCCAGGTCTGGAAGGGGTCCCATGTTTGGGGGGGGGGGGAGGTTTGAAAGGGGGGGGGAGGTCTTAGGGGGGGGGTCCCAGGTTTAAGGGGGGGGGTCCCAGGTTTGATTGGGGGTCCCAGGTTTAAAGGGGGGGTCCCAGGTTTAAGGGGGGGGTCTCAGGTTTAAAGGGGGGGGTCCCAGGTTTAAGGGGGGGTCTCAGGTTTGGGGGGGGGTCCCAGGTTTAAATGGGGGGTCCCAGGTTTAAGGGGAGGTCCCCGGTTTAAGGGGGGGGTCCCAGGTTTGAGGGAGGGTCCCAGGTTTGAAAGGGGGGGCAGGTTTTAATGGGGGGGGGTCCCAGGTTTAAGGAGGGTTCCCACGTTTAAGGGGGGTGTCCCAGGTTTGAGAGGTCCCAGGTTTAATGGGGGGATCCCATGTTTGGGGGGGGTCCCAGGTTTAATGGGGGGGTCCCAGGTTTAAAGGTGGGGTCTCAGGCTTAAGGGGGGGGTCCTATGTTTGGGGGGGTCCCAGGTTTGCGGGGGGGTTCCCATGTTTGGGGGGGTCCCAGGTTTGCGGGGGGGTTCCCATGTTTGGGGGGGTCCCAGGTTTAATGGGGGGGGGTCCCAGGTTTAAAGGGGGGTCCCAGGTTTAAGGGGGGGGTCCCAGATTTAAGGGGGGGGGGGTCTCAGGTTTGGGGGGGTCCTATGTTTAGGTGGGGTCCATGTTTGGGTTCCATCTCCTTTATGGGGGTGGGGGGGTTATTTGGGGGGGGGGGTCCATTACCTGATCTCCTCATGTAGGACCATCTCAGGGGGGGGCTCCTCCTCCTCCCCTCCATCTTGGGGGGGCTCCCAGGGGGGGCGAGTGAATTCCATCACTGCCTTTAAAATGGGGGGGGGGGTTAGGGTCTGTGCCCCCCCCCCCAATCCCAATCCTCCAATCCCAATCTAGACCCCAATCCCATTTTAGCCCCCCCCTTATTTCCCCCCCCAGACCCCCCCCCAACCCCATATCTGGCCCCCCCCACCCCCCATATCTGCCCCCCCCACACCCCACATCTGCCCCATATCTGCCCCCACATCCCCCATATCTTGCCCCCCCATATCTCCCTCCCCCTACCCCTTATATCTGCCCCCCCACCCCCATATCTCCTCCCCATATCTGCCCTCACATCTGACCCCCCCACCTCCCACATCTGCCCCCCCATACCTCCCCCCCATCCCCCATATTTGCCACCCCCCATATCTGCCCCCCCCCCCCCACATCTGCCCCATATCTGCCCTCCCACCCCCTACATCTCCCCCCATATCTGCCCCCCCATATCTCCCCCCCCACCCCCATCTCCCACCCCCACCTTACCCCCCCACCCCCCACATCTGCCCCCCATATCTGCCCCCCATATCTGTCCCCCCCCAATATTTGCCCCCCCATATCTCCCTCCCCCCACCCCCCATATCTCCCCCCCATATCTACCCCCACACCCCCCACATCTGCCCTCCCATCCCCCATATTTGCCACCCCCCATATCTGCCCCCCATATCTCCCCCCCTACCCCCCATATCTGCCCCCACACCCCCCATATCTTGCCCCCCCCATATCTCCCTCCCCCCACCCCCAATATCTGCCCCCCCCATCTGACCCCCCCACCCCCATATCTCCCCCCCTAACCCCCATATCTCCCCCATCTCCCCCCATATCTCCCCCCCTACCCCTTATATCTGCCCTCACACTACCCATATCTGCCCCCACACCCCCCATATCTGCCCCCCATCTGTCCCCCTACCCCCCATATCTCCCCCCCACCCCCCATATCTGCCCCTATACCCCCATATCTCCCCCCATCTGACCCCCCCACACTCTATATCTCCCCCCTATATCTTCCCCCCCATATCTCCCCCCCTACCCCCCATATCTGTCCCCCCATCCCCCATATCTCCCCCCTCATCCCCCATATCTCCCCCCTCATCTGACCCCCCCCACCTCCCACATCTGCGCCCCATACCTCCCCCCCATTTGTGCCCCCCACCCCCCATATCTCCTTCCCATATCTGCCCCCCCCACCCCCCATATCTGCCCCCCCACCCCCTATATCTCCCCCCCATATCTACCCTTACACCCCCCACATCTGCCCCCCCATATCTGCCCCCCCACCCCCCATATTTGCCACCCCCACACCCCACATCCCCCATATCTGCCCCCACATCCCCCATATCTCCCTCCCCCTACCCCTTATATCTGCCCCTCCAACCTCTATATCTGCCCCCCCATATCCCCCCGCCCCCCATATCTGCCCCCCCACCCCCCATATCTCCTCCCCATATCTGCCCCCACATCTGCCCCATATCTCCCCCCTACCCCTCATATCTGCCCCCACATCCCCCATATCTCCCCATCTGACCCCCCCACCCCCCCCATCTGCCCCACATCTGACCCCCCCCCATGTGACACCCCCCCCCCCCCATATTTCCCCCCCCCACCTCAGCTCCATCCTCTCCCCCCCCCCCGCATCCCCCCACGGGGTCCAACAGGTTCAGGGCGTTCAGCCAAACCAGCTCCACGGGCAGCCTGTGGGGTCAGAGGTCACAAGGTCAGGGGTCACAAGGTCAGGGGTCATAAGGTCAGGAGTCACAAGGTCAGGAGTCACAAGGTCAGGGGTCACAAGGTCAGGGGTCACAAGGTCAGAGGTCATAAGGTCAGGGGTCAGGGTCAGAAGGACAGGGATCACAAGGTCAGGGGTCAGAGGTTACAAGGTCAGGGATCATAGGTCACAAGGTCAGGGGTCATAAGGTCAGTGCGCAGGGGTCACAAGGTCAAGGGGTCAGAGGTCACAAGGTCAGGGGTCAGGGGTCACAAGGTCAGGGGTCAGAGGTTACAAGGTCAGGGGTCACAAGGTCAGGAGTCACAAGGTCAGGGGTCAGGGGTCACAAGGTCAGGGGTCAGGGGTCACAAGGTCAGGGGTCAGGGGTCACAAGGTCAGGGGTCAGAAGGCCATGGGTCAGGGGTCACAAGGTCAGGGATCATAGGTCACAAGGTCAGGGGTCGTAAGGTCAGTGTGCAGGGGTCACAAGGTCAAGGGGTCACAGGTCAAAGGGTCAGAGGTCACAAGGTCAGGGGTCACAAGGTCAAGGGATTAGGGTTAGGGGTCATGGGGGCAGAAGACAGGGAACAAGAGGGGATGGGGTTAAAGGTTATAGGGTCAGGGGTCACGGGGTCAGGAGGTGGGGTCAAGGGTCACAGGGTCAGAGTTCACAGGGTCAGGATGGGGTCAGGGGTCATGATTTGGGGTCAGGGGTCATGGGGTCAGAGGTCATGGGGTCATGATACAGGGTCAGGGGTCACAGGGTCAGCATCTGGGGTCAAGGGTCAAGGGGTCAGAGGTCATGGGGTAAGGGAACGGGCAAGGGTCATGGGGTCAGGATGTGGGGTCAAGGGTCACGGGGTCAGAGGTCACAGGGGTCAAGGGTCACAGGTCACAGGGGTCAAGGGAGAGGTCAAAGGTCACCTTTCGGCCACGCTCAGTGCCTGGCCGCCATCTTGGCCCCACACGGAGGCGGCTGCGACGTGGGGCAGCCGGGAGCTGAGAGACACGGCGTCAGTGGGGCAGCGGATGGGGAGCAGAACCAATAGGGGACCCATAACCTGGTGTGGGGCAGGGATCCTATAGGGCCTGACCCATAGCGCCACAGCCCTATAGGAACAACCCCCTGCCCCACAGCCCTATAGGACCTGCCCCATAGCCATATAGGAACAACCCCCCTGCCCTATAGCCATATAGGAACCCCCCCACAGCCCCATAGACACAGCGTCAGTGGGGCAGCGGAAGGGGAGCAGAACCAATAGGGGACCCATAACCTGATATGGGGCACATGGCCCTATAGTCATATAGGAACTGCCCCATAGCCCTATAGGAATCACACAGCCCCATAGCCCTATGGGAACAACACCCTGCCCCACAGCCATACAGGAACAACACCCTGCCCTATAGCCATATAGGAATCCCACAGCCCTATAGGAACCCCCCCCCCCCCCGCCCCATAGCCCTATAGGAACAACACCACAGCCCCATAGCCATATAGGAATCCCACAACCCTATAGGGCCTGCCCCATAGCACCACAACCCTATAGGAACAACACCCTGCCCCATAGCCATATAGGAATCCCACAGCACCACAGCCCTATAGGAACCACCCCCCTGCTCTATAGCCCTATAGGAATCCCACAGCCCTATAGGACCTGCCCCATAGCCCTATAGGAACCCCGCCCCCCCAGCCCCATAGCCCTATAGGAACCCCACCCCATAGCCCTATAGGAACCCCGCCCCCCCAGCCCCATAGCCCTATAGGAACCCCACCCCATAGCCCTATAGGAACAGCCCCACAGCCCTACAGGACCTACCTCATAGCCCTATAAGAACAACACTCCCTGCCCACAGGATACCCCCCCCAGCCCCATAATAACCCCATAGGACCCCCCCAGGGCTGCCCCTCCCCTTTTTAGCCCCCCCCTCACTGTTAGGACCCCCCCCCCTTTTTATTGCCCCCCCAATGTCAGGATCCCCCCCCCTTTTAACCCCATAGGACCCCCCCTCTTTTAGGACCCCCCCCATTTTAACCCCATAGGACCCCCCTCTTTTAGGACCCCCCTTCATTTTAGCCCCATAGGACCCCCCCTCTTTTAGGACCCCCCCATTTTAACCCCATAGAACGCCCCCTCTTTTAGGACCCCTCCCCTTATTAGCCCCCCCCCCCAATGTCAGGACCCCCCCCCTTTTAACCCCATAGGACCCCCCTCTTTTAGGACCCCCCCCATTTTAACCCCATAGGACCCCCCCAATGTTAGGACCCCCCCCCTCTTTTAGGACCCCCCCATTTTAACCCCATAGGACCCCCCCAATGTTAGGACCCCCCCCCTCTTTTAGGACCCCCCCCATTCTATCCCCATAGGACCCCCCCTCTTTTAGGACCCCCCCATTTTAGCCCCACAGGACCCCCCCTCTTTTAGGACCCCCCCCCTTTTAACCCCATAGGACCCCCCCTCCTTTAGGACCCCCCCCCATTTTAGCCCCCCCCCCATATGACCCACCCTCTCCCGCAGGCACCGTGATGTTGGGGCCACCCCCGTGAGCAACGTGGGGGGGTAAAACCGCCCCCCCCGGGTCAGGTGGGGGGGTAACGGAGCCTGGAACACCTTTATTATGGGGGGGGGAATAGAGAGAACAATGAGTGACCCCCCCCCACACCTTTATATGGGGCTGAGACCCCCCACATTGACCCCCCAAAGTCACTTACACCCCCCACAATACACCCCCATCTCTGTGCCCCCCCCCTCGTAAGACCCCCCCCCACCCCATAGGGCCCCCCCCATAAAAGCCCCATAGTCCCCCCCTTAAAAACCCCATAGAATCCCCCCTTGAAAACCCCATAGACCCCCCCCCAACCCCATAAAAACCCCATAGACCCCCCCCACCCCCATAAAAACCCCATAGACCCCACCCCCACCCCATATATCCCCCCCCATAAAATCCCATATCCCCCCCCATAAAAACCCCATAGACCCCCCCACCCCATAAACCCCCACTCCATATAGACCCCCCCCCACCCCAATAAAATCACATAGGACCCCCCCCCCAACCCCATAAAAACCCATAGCCCCCCCCCCACCCCATATAGACCCCCCCACCCCAATAGAACCCCATAGACCCCCACCCCACCCCATAAATACCCCATAACCCCCCCCAACCCCATAGACCCCCCCAACCCCATAAAAACCCCATAGACCCCCCACTCCATAACAACCCCATAACCCCCCTCCCCACCCCATATATCCCCTCCCAACCCCACTCCATAGACCACCCCCAACCCCATAAAAACCCCATAGACCCCTCCAACCCCATAAAACCCCATTGACCCCCCCATAGACCCCATAGAAACCCCATAAACCCCCCCCCCAACCCCATAAAAACCCCATAAAAACCCCATAGACACCCGCCCCAACCCCATAGACCCCCCTCAACCCCATAAAAACCCCATAAACCCCCCCCCCAACCCCATAACAACCCCATAGGACCCCCATAGACCCCCCCAACCCCATAAAAACCCCATAGACCCCCATAGACCCCCCCCAACCCCCATAACAACCCCATAGACCCCCATAGACCCCCCCCAACCCCATAACAACCCCATATCCCCCCATATATATCCCCCCCCCACCCCATAAAAACCCCATAGACCCCGTAACAACCCCATAGAACCCCATAACCCCCCCCATTCCCCCCCCCTTACCTCAGCCCCCTCCTGAACCCCATAGACCCCCCCCAACCCCATAACAACCCCATATCCCCCCCATATATATCCCCCCCCACCCCATAAAAACCCCATAGACCCCAATAGACCCCCCCCCCCAACCCCATAAAAACCCCATAGGACCCCCACCCCACCCCATAAAAACCCCATAGACCCATAGAACCCCATAACAACCCCATAGACCCCCACCCCCACCCCATAAAAACCCCATAGACCCCCCCCCCAACCCCATAAAAACGCCACAGACCCCCATAGACCCCCCCCCACCCCATAGAAACCCCATAGACCCATAGAACCCCATAAAAACCCCACAGACCCCCATACACCCCCCCCCACCTCATAGAACCCCATAAAAACCCCACAGACCCCCATAACCCCCCCCCAACCCCATAAAAACCCCATAGGACCCCCATAGACCCCCCCCAACCCCATAAAAGCCCCATAGGACCCCCACCCCACCCCATAAAAACCCCATAACCCCCCCCCCCCATACCCCCCCCAACCCATAAAAACCCCATAGACCCCCATAGACCTCCCCCCACCCCATAGAAACCCCATAGACCCATAGAACCCCATAACCCCCCCCATACCCCCCCTTACCTGAGCCCCCTCCTGCAGGGCCTCCCCCACCATCTCCTCCACGCTGCTCCCTATATGTCCCCATATATCCCCCAACCCCACAGAAACCCCATAGACCCATAGAAATCCCATAGAAACCCCATAGACCCATAGAAACCCCATAGAAACCCCATAGACCCATAGAAACCCCATAGAAACCCCATAGACCCATAGAAACCCCATAGAAACCCCATAGACCCATAGAAACCCCATAGACCCCTCCCTACCCCAATAAAGCCCGATAGGACCCCCCCAACCCCATAAAAACCCCATAGATCCCCCAACCCCATAACAACCCCATAGCCCCCCACCATATATCCCCCCCCAACCCCATAGACCCCCCCCAACCCCATAAAAACCCCATAGGACCCCCACCCCACCCCATAAAAACCCCATAGACCCATAGAACCCCATAACAACCCCATAGACCCCCATAGACCCCCACCCCCACCCCATAACAACCCCATAGACCCCCCACAACCCCATAAAAACCCCATAGCCCCCCATAGCTCCCCCCCCACCCCATAAAAACCCCATATCCCCATAGACCCCATAACAACCCCATACCCCCCCCTCACCTGAGCCCCCTCCTGAACCCCATAGACCCCCCCCAACCCCATAAAAACCCCATAGACCCCCATAGACCTCCCCCAACCCCATAACAACCCCATAGACCCCCCGCCCACCCCATAAGAACCCCATAGATCCCCCAACCCCATAAACCCCCCTCCCAACCCCATAGACTCCCCCAACCCCATAAATACCCCATAGACCCACCCCATAACAACCCCATAGACCCCCCACCCCTATATAGCCGCCCCCCACCCCATATATCTCCCCCCACCCATAAAAACCCCATAGACCCATAGAACCCCATAACAACCCCATAACCCCCCCCATATATCCCCCCCCCTTACCTGAGCCCCCTCCTGCAGGGCCTCCCCCACCAGCTCCTCCACGCTGCTCCCCATATGTCCCCATGTTGTGGGTCTGGGTCCCAGTTGTGGGGGGGGGTCCCGGGGGTCTCCTCCCCTCACCCCCCCCATTCGATCCCGCAGCCGGCGGGTCAATGCGGCCTCCAGCCCCTCCTGCACCAGCACCACGCAGCCCCCCCATGGGAACTAATGGGGGGGGGGGGGACACGTTGGGACCCCCCCTCAAATAACCCCCATGGGAACTAATGGGGGGGGGGGGGACACGTTGGGACCCCCCCTCAAATAACCCCCATGGGAACTAATGGGGGGGGGGGGACACGTTGGGACCCCCCCTCAAATAACCCCCATAGGAACTAATGGGGGGGGGGACACGTTGGGACCCCCCCTCAAATAACCCCCATAGGAACTAATGGGGGGGGGGACACGTTGGGACCCCCCCTCAAATAACCCCCATAGGAACTAATGGGGGGGGGGACACGTTGGGACCCCCCCTCAAATAACCCCCATAGGAACTAATGGGGGGGGGGACACGTTGGGACCCCCCCTCAAATAACCCCCATAGGAACTAATGGGGGGAGGGGGGACACGTTGGGACCCCCCCTCAAATAACCCCCATAGGAACTAATGGGGGGAGGGGGGACACGTTGGGACCCCCCCTCAAATAACCCCCATGGGAACTAATGGGGGGGGGGACACGTTGGGACCCCCCCTCAAATAACCCCCATAGGAACTAATGGGGGGGGGGGGGACACGTTGGGACCCCCCCTCAAATAACCCCCATAGGAACTAATGGGGGGGGGGGGGACACGTTGGGACCCCCCCTCAAATAACCCCCATGGGAACTAATGGGGGGGGGGGGGACACGTTGGGACCCCCCCTCAAATAACCCCCATGGGAACTAATGGGGGGGGGGACACGTTGGGACCCCCCCTCAAATAACACCCATAGGAACTAATGGGGGGGGGGGGACACACGTTGGGACCCCCCCTCAAATAACCCCCATGGGAACTAATGGGGGGGGGGACACGTTGGGACCCCCCCTCAAATAACCCCCATAGGAACTAATGGGGGGGGGGGGAAACGTTGGGACCCCCCCTCAAATAACCCCCATGGGAACTAATGGGGGGGGAGGGGGGGGAACACGTTGGGACCCCCCTCAAATAACCCCCATTGGAACTAATGGGGAAAGGGGGGGAAACGTTGGGACCCCCCCTCAAATAACCCCCATGGGAACTAAGGGGGGGGGGGACACGTTGGGACCCCCCCTCAAATACACACAGGATCCTTAATTGCCCCATGGACCCCCCTCAAATACCCCCAGCCCCCCCAGGACCCCCCCTCAAATACCCCCTGGGTCCTTCAATTGCCCCCAGGAACTAATGGGGGGGGGGACATGTTGGGACCCCCCCTCAAATACACACAGGACCCTCAATTGCCCCCAGGACCCCCCCTCAAATACCCCCCTGGGTCCTTCAATTGCCCCATGGACCCCCTCCCCAATTACCCCCCCCCCCCAAACCCCACAGCCCCCCCTTGGACCCCACAAAAGCCCCCTCAAGACCCTCCTTAGGACCCCCCCCCAAATTACCCCCCCAAAAGCCCCCCAGAACTCCCCCCTCAGGACCACCCTCAAGACCCCCAGACACGCCCCCAGACCCCCCAAGCCCCCCCCAAACCCCACAGCCCCCCAACCCCCTTCTTAGGACCCCCCCCAAATTACCCCCCCCCCCAAACCCCACAGCCCCCCCCCAGGACCCCCCCATCTTCCCCCTAAGACCCCCCCAATTACCCCCCAGGATCCCCTCAAGCCCCCCCTTAAGACCCCCCTTATGACCCTCCCCCCAATTGCCCCCCCCAAGCCCCCCAGAATCCCCCCCCAGGACCCCCCAGGACCCCCCCAAGACCCTCCTTAGGACCCCCCACCAAACCCCACAGTCCCCCCCCCCCATGACCCCCCCAAGTCCCCCCCCAAATTACCCCACCCAGGACCCCCCCAAGCCCCCCAAGACCCCCTCCATACCCTACAGCCCCTCCCCAGGACCCCCCAATCTCCCCCCTAAGACCCCCCCCAAATTACCCCCCAAGACCCCCCCCCAATTACCCCCCTCCCAAACCCCACAGTCTCCCCCCCCCATGACCCCCCCAAACCCCTTAAGACCCCCCCCAAACCCCACAGGACCCCCCCAAGCCCCCCCTTAAACCCCCCCCCAATTACCCCCCCCCAAACCCCACAGCCCCCCCCCAGGACCCCCTATGAACCCCCTAAGCCTGCCCCCCCAAACCCCACAGCCCCCCCCCCAAGCCCCCCATGACCCCCTTAGGACCCCCCCCAAACCCCACAGCCCCCCCCCCCAGGACCCCCTATGACCCCCCTAAGCCCCCCAAGACCCCCCCAGGACCCCCCCAAACCCCACATCCCCCCCCCAGGACCCCCCCAGGACCCCCCCAAACCCCACAGCCCCCCCCCCCAGGACCCCCTATGACACCCCTAAGCCCCCCCAATACCCCCCCAGGACCCCCCCAAATCCCACATCCCCCCCCCAGGACCCCCCCAGGACCCCCCCAAACCCCACAGCCCCCCCCCCCAGGACCCCCTATGACACCCCTAAGCCCCCCCAATACCCCCCCAGGACCCCCCCAAATCCCACATCCCCCCCCCAGGACCCCCCCAGGACCCCCCCAAACCCCACAGCCCCCCCCCCCAGGACCCCCTATGACCCCCCTAAGACCCCCAAGACCCCCCCAGGACCCCCCCAAACCGCACATCCCCCCCCCAGGACCCCCCCAAACCCCACAGCCCCCCTCCCAGGACCCCCTATGACCCCCATAAGCCCCCCCAAACCCCACAGCCCCCCCCCAAGGACCCCCTATGACCCCCCTAAGCCCCCCAAGACCCCCCCAGGACCCCCCAAACCCCACAGCCCCCCTCCCAGGACCCCCTATGACACCCCTAAGCCCCCTGATACCCCCCCAGGACCCCCCCAAACCCCACAGCCCCCCCCAGGACCCCCCCAAACCGCACAGCCCCCCCCCAGGACCCCCTATGGCACCCCTAAGCCCCCCCAATACCCCCCCAAAACCCCCCCAAACCCCACAGCCCCCCCCCAGGAACCCCCAGGACCCCCCCAAACCCCCCCCAAGAACCCCCCCCCACCAAAGCCGTGGGGGTCCCGACCCCCCCCACGATGGCGGCGGCGGCGCTGTCCAGGTCAGCGGAGTCCAGGACGATGACGACGGTGCGACCCCCCCGGTATAGGGACAGCAATGGGCCCCCCCGGGATACACCGGGCACAGCAATGGGGTCCTATGGGGCGGGGGGGGGGAGATATGGGGTCGTGGGGGGGTAATAAGGGGCCATGGGGGGTAATAAGAGGTCGTGGGGGGGCAATATGGGGTCGTGGGGGCTATATAGGGGGGCTATATGGGGTCGTGGGGGGCTATTAAGTCCTATGGGGGGGCTATACGGGGTCGTGGGGGGCCATTAAGTCCTATGGGGGGGGGCAATATGGGGTCGTGGGGGGGCAATATGGGGTCATGGGGGGCCATTAAGTCCTATAGGGGGGGGCAATATGGGGACATTGGGGGCTATTAAGTCCTATGGGGGGGCAATAGGGGGTCGTGGGGGGGGGCAACATGGAGGAGCAATATGGGGTCGTGGGGGGCTATATAGGGGGGCTATATAGGGGGGCTATATGGGGTCGTGGGGGGCCATTAAGTCCTATGGGGGGGTGGGGGGGGGGGGCAATATGGGGCCATGGGGGGGTAATATGGGGTCGTGGGGGGTAATAAGGGGTCGTGGGGGGTAATATGGGTCCATGGGGGGTAATAAGGGGTAATGGGGGCAATATGGGGGGCTATATGGGGGGGGGTCTTTGTGGTGGGGTGGGGTCGTTATTTACCTGCCCATCCCCCAATAGCAGCACGTGTCTCACGGCTCGATGGGAGCAGAGGGTTCGTGGGAGGGGGGGGGCACAGCAAACTACATTCAACACCCCGGGGGGGAGCGGACCCCCCCCCGATTTAATGGGACCCCCCCCCAAATTAATGGGACCCCCCCCCGATTTAATGGGACCCCCCCCCAACGTCGCCATCTCAGCCAATAGCAGCGCTCCTAAGGCCGCTTCCGATGGGGGGGGCAGCAGCACCACGGCTGTGTTACCTATTATGGGGGGGGGGGGGCTTCAGTGACCCCCCCCCCCCAATTAATAGAGAACCCCCCCAATTAATAGAGAACCCCCCCCAATTAATAGAGACCCCCCCCCAATTATAGCCCCCCCCCAATCAATAGAGACCCCCCCCAATTATAGCCCCCCCCCCCCCCAATTGTAACCCCCCCCCCATTATTGCTAATGAAGCCCCATTGACAACAAAAAGGGGGGGGGCTTCAGTGACCGCCCCCCCAATCAATAGAGGACCCCCCCCCAATTATAACCCCCCCCCTTTAAATCAATGGGGGGGTCCATATTGATCCCCCCCCTTTAAATCAATGGGGGGGTCCATATTGAGCCCCCCCTTTAAATCAACGGGGGGGTCCACATTGAGCCCCCCCCCTTTATAACAATGGGGGGGTCCCATATTGAGCCCCCCCCCTTTAAATCAATGGGGGGGTCCATATTGAGCCCCCCCTTTAAATCAATGGGGGGGTCCATATTGAGCCCCCCCCCCTTTATGTTAATGGGGGTTCCCATATTGTGCCCCCCCCTTTATAACAATGGGGGGGTCCACATTGAGCCCCCCCCCTTTAAATCAATGGGGGGGTCCCATATTGATCCCCTCCCCCTTTATAACAATGGGGGGGTCCCATATTGAGCCCCCTCCCCTTTATATTAATGGGGGGGTCCATATTGAGCCCCCCCCCTTTAAATCAATGGGGGGGTCCATATTAAGCCCCCCCCTTTAAATCAATGGGGGGGTCCATATTGAGCCCCCCCCCTTTAAATCAATGGGGGGTCCCATATTGAGCCCCCCCCCCCACTCACCCCCGGCCAGCATTGGTGCCAGCCTCCATATCAGCCCCGTTATGGAACATGGGGGGGTCACCACCAGCGCCATCACTCCTGGGGGGGGGGGGGGAAATAAAAGGGGATTTTAGTGCCCTGCCAGGACCTTCCCCTATTACCTTATGGCGCTGATCACGTGACCGCCCGCCATCTTGAATTTCCCCCCCCCCCCTTCTAGCTGTGAAGGAGGGGCCCTGACCACGTGACCACCGCCATCTTGAACCCCCCTCCTTCCAGCTATTGGTCGACGAGCCCTAATCACGTGACCCTCCGCCATCTTGAATTTCCCCCCCTTCCAGCAGTGAGGGAGGGGCCCTGACCACGTGACCCTCCGCCATCTTGAACCTCCCCTCCTTCCAGCTATTGGAGGGGCTCTGATCACGTGACCATCCGCCATCTTGCCTCCTATCCCTCCCAGCTATTGGTGGAGGGAATTTGATCACGTGATCACCGCCATCTTGTCCCCTTCCTGGGGGAGGAGCCCTGATCACGTGATCACCGCCATCTTGCCTCCCATCTCTTCCACCTATTGGTGGAGGGACCTTGATCACGTGATCACCCGCCATCTTGAATCCCATCCCTTCCAGCTATTGGTGGAGGGACTCTGATCACGTGACCACCCGCCATCTTGCCTCCCTTCCACCTATTGCTAGAGGGGCCTTGATCACGTGATCACCCGCCATCTTTAATCCAATCCCTTCCAGCTATTGGTGGAAAACCCTTGACCACGTGACCACCGCCATCTTGCACCCTTCTCCCTTCCACTTATTGGTGGACTTTGATCACGTGACCCCCGCCATCTTGAATCCCCCTCCATCCAGCTATTGGTGGAGGGGCCTTGATCACGTGACCCCCCGCCATCTTGCCCCCCCCTCCTTACCCATGATCACGTGACCGCCTCCATCTTGCCCCCCCCCCTCCTCACCCCTGATCACGTGACCGCCGCCATTTTGAACTCCCCCTCCTCACCCCTGGCCCCCCTCCCTTCCAGCTGTGGGGGAGGGGCAGTAATGGCTGCCGCCGCCGCCCGGATCATCCTGACCCCCAAATCGACGTCACTTCCGGCCCCGGCCCAACATGGCCGCCCCATAGCGACGGCCTCCACTTCCGCCACCACTTCCGCCTTCCGCTCCAGCTCCTCGGCCAGCCTATAGGAGACAAGGGATCGTGTCACGTGACCGGAAGTTCACTTCATGTGGCCGGAAGTTCAAGCGATCACGTGACAGGAAGTGAGGCGCTCACCACTCCAGTCTCTGTGCTCTCTCCTCCGCCTCCATTGACCCCCATTCAACAGCCGCCTCTTCCGCCGCCAAGATGGCGGCCTCCACCTCGTCGGGCCCCCCCCACAGCACCGAGCCCAACATCCGGCCTACGGCGGAAGTGATCCTCATCGCATTGACCTTTGACCTTTAACCTTGGTTTCATTCACTTCCGGGTTTACCTGTGGCCGCCTCGTGGAGGCCTGGAGGACTCAACCAGCGCCCGGATACAAAGGGACCCAACGGCGCCCCCTGCTGGGAGGAGGACGGACAGCCATAAAGGGGGACACACAGGGACCCACATAGACACCCCATTATGGACCCCCACCCCATAGAACCCCATTATAGACCACCCCTTATAGACCCCACTTATAGACACTCCCCCATAGAACCCCATTATAGACCCCACCCCATAGAACCCCATTATAGATCAGCCCATATAGACCTCCCCCATAGGACCCCATTATAGACCCCCCCATAGACCCTCCTTATAGACCCCACCCCATAGAACCCCATTATAGACCCCCCCCCATAGGCCCCCCAGGACCCCCCCATAGACCCTCACCCCATAGAACCCCATTATAGACCCCACCCCATAGAACCCCATTATAGACCCCCCCATTATAGACCCCCCCATAGACCCCCACATATAGACCCCCCCATATAACCCCATTATAGACCCCCCCATTATAGACCCCCCCATAGACCCCCACATATAGACCCCCCCATAGAACCCCATTATAGACCCCCCCATTATAGACCCCCCCATAGAACCCCATTATAGACCCCCCCATAGACCCTCCTTATAGACCCCCCCATAGACCCTCATTATAGACCTCCACCCCATAGAACCCCATTATAGACCCCCACCCCATAGAACCCCATTATAGACCCCACCCCATAGACACCCCATTATAGATCAGCCCATATAGACCAGCCCATATAGACCTCCCCCATAGGACCCCATTATAGACCCCCCCATAGAACCCCATTATAGACCTCCCCATATAGACCCCCCCTTGTAAACTCCCCCCATAGACCTTCCTTATAGACCCCCATCCCATAGACCCCCTTATAGACCCCCATTATAGACCATCACTTACAGACACCCCCCATAGAACCCTATTATAGACCCCCCCCATATACCCCCCCTTATAGACTCCCCCCATGTACCCCCCATATAGACCCCCCCCATAGAACCCCATTATAGACCCCCCTCAAATGACCCCCCCATAGACACCCCCCCATAGACCCTCCTTATAGACCCTCCCCCATAAACCCCCCCTTATAGACCCCCCCCAGCCCTTCCATAGCCCCCCAATGACCCCCCTGAATCTTTCCATACCCCCCCCCCAATACCCGACCCCCTATAGAACCCACCTATAGACCCCCCCAGCCCTTCCATAGCCCCCCCCATGGACCCCCCCAGACCCTATAGACCCCCCCCGAGTCCTCATGGACCCCCAAAGACCCCAAAGAAACCCCTCCCCCCCCACCGATTTCCCCCCCCCCCCAGGGAATAAATGGGACCTTTGCCCCCCCCCACCCCATTGATCCTCTGCCCCACACGTCACCCTATGGACTTTGGCCCCATTGAACCCACACTGCCCCCCCTCCATTCTCCCCATCCCCCCCCCCCCCCCACCTTGAAAACACCATAACCCCCCCCCCAGGACCACTCCCATAACCCCCCACCCCCATCCCCAGGACCCCAAAGCCCACCCAAAGACCCCCCCAGCCCTATATCTCCCCATTACCCCCCTATATCTCTCCATTACCCCCCTAAAACACCCCATCCCCCCCCATAAGACCCCCCCAGCCCTATATCTCCCCATAACCCCCCCAATAGACCCCCCCAACCCTATATCTCCCCATTACCCCCCCAGCCCTATATCTCCCCATTACCCCCCCCAATAGACCCCATAGCCCCCCCCATAAGACCCCCCCAGCCCTATAACTCACTATTACCCCCATATATCTCCCCATTACCCCCCAATAGACCCCCCAGCCCTATATCTCTCCATTACCCCCCTAAAACACCCCATCCCCCCCCCATAAGACCCCCCCCTAACCCTATATCTCCCTATTACCCCCCCAACCACCCCATAAACCCCCATAACACCCCATAGCCCCCCCAATAGACCCTCCCCCAGCCCTATATCTCCCCATTACCCCCCTATATCTCCCTATTACCCCCCTATATCTCCCCATTACCCCCTATATCTCCCCATTACCCCCCTATATCTCCCCATTACCCCCCATAACACCCCATAGCCCCCCCATAAGACCCCCCTAGCCCTATATCTCCCCATTACCCCCCTATATCTCCCCATTACCCCCCTATATCTCCCCATTACCCCCCTATATCTCCCCATTACCACCCCATATCTCCCCATTACCCCCCATAACACCCCATAGCCCCCCCATAAGACCCCCCCAGCCCTATATCTCCCCATTACCCCCCTAAAACACCCCATCCCCCCCCCCATAAGACCCCCCCCCTAACCCTATATCTCCCTATTACCCCCCCAACCACCCCATAAACCCCCATAACACCCCATAGCCCCCCCAATAGACCCTCCCCCAGCCCTATATCTCCCTATTACCCCCCCAATAGAACCCCCCACCCCCAAATCTCCCTATTACCCCCCTATATCTCCCCATTATCCCCCATAACACCCCATACCCCCCCATAAGACCCCCCCCAGCCCTATATCTCCCCATTACCCCCCTAAAACACCCCATCCCCCCCCATAAGACCCCCCCCCTAACCCTATATCTCCCTATTACCCCCCCAACCACCCCATAAACCCCCATAACACCCCATAGCACCCCCAATAGACCCTCCCCCAGCCCTATATCTCCCCATTACCCCCCATAACACCCCATAGCCCCCCCATAAGACCCCCCCAGCCCTATATCTCCCCATAACCCCCCCAATAGACCCCCTCAGCCCTATATCTCCCCATTACCCCCCCATAAGACCCCCCCAGCCCTATATCTCCCCATTACCCCCCCCAATAGACCCCATAGCCCCCCCCCAAAACAGCCCCCCAGCCCTATATCTCCCTATTACCCCCCCAATAGGCCCCATTACCCCCTCAAAACACCCCCCCAGCCCTATATCTCCCCATTACCCCCCATAACACCCCATAGCCCCCCCATAAGACCCCCCCAGCCCTATATCTCCCCATTACCCCCCTATATCTCCCTATTACCCCCCTATATCTCCCCATTACCACCCCATATCTCCCCATTACCCCCCATAACACCCCATAGGCCCCCCATAAGACCCCCCCAGCCCTATATCTCCCTATTACCCCCCTATATCTCCCCATTACCACCCCATATCTCCCCATACCCCCCCATAGCACCCCATTCCCCCCCCATAAGACCCCCTCCCCACTCCATAGCCCCCCCCCTCACCTGCCCAGCCCCCTCCCCCCCCTCCCGCGGCCCCTCCGCCATTTCCTCATAGATTTCGGCCACCGGGGGGGTCCAATGGCCGCCATTGAATGAACGGCACCAACGAGACGCCGACCTCCGAGCTGGGCGGACTGAGCGCCTCCTAGTGACCATAGAGATGTAAGTCACCTGACCGGAAGTTGGTTGGAAAAGAGGTACAAAGCGTTTCCGGGAGAAACATGGCGGCCCCCACGGATCCGTCTCTGCTGTTGGAGGAGCTGGAGGAGGAGGAAGAGGGGGAGGAAGATGGCGGACACGCGTTAAGGAGACTGCTCAAAGTGGGGGGGGGTTAAATGGGGGGGAATGGGGGGCAGGGGGCGGGGCTTATGGGGAAGGGGCGGGGCTATATGGAAGGGATTGTGGGAAGGGGGCGGGGCTTAAGGAAAAGGGGCGTGGTTTAGGGAAGGGGGCGTGGCTTTGGGTGGGTCTTTAGGGGGCGGGGCTTATGGGAAAGTGGGCGTGGCTTTAGGGAGGGGGCGTGGCTTGAGTTGAGGGTTGTGGCGGGGCATTATGGAAAAGGGGCGGGGCTTGGGGAGAGGGGGCGGGGCTTAAGGAGAGGGATATTGGGGCCTGAGGGCGGGGCTTGAGGAGGGGGGCGGGGCTTAAGGAGATGGATGTGAAGCTTGGGGGCGGGGCTTTGAGGGGGCGGGGCTAAAGG
This sequence comes from Coturnix japonica, assembly GCF_054131305.1. Taxonomy (NCBI): domain Eukaryota; kingdom Metazoa; phylum Chordata; class Aves; order Galliformes; family Phasianidae; genus Coturnix; species Coturnix japonica. Next base: position 354,980 of record NW_028188966.1, read on the forward strand.
GAAGGGATTTGTGGGAAAGGGGGCGGGGCTTAGTGAGAGGGGGGCGGGGTTTGTGGGGAAATGGGCGTGGCTTAGGGGAGTGGGCGTGGCTTAAGGACAGGGACATGGAGCCTGGGGGCGGGGCTTGAGGGAGGGAGGCGGGGCTTGAGGTGACGGGTGTTAAGGAAGGGGGCGGGGCTTAGGGAAGGGGCGGGGCTTGGGGAAGTGGGTGTGAGTAGAGGGGGCGGGGCTTGGGTGAGGGGTTGGATTGGGGGCGGGGCTTATGTTAAAAAGGCGGGGCTTGGGGAGAGGGGGCGGGGCTTAAGGAGAGGGATATTGGGGGCGGGGCTTGAGGAGGGGGCGGGGCTTGAGGGAATGGGGTGGAGCTTGGGTGAAGGGGTATTGAGAAAGGGGCGGGGCTTGTGGGGAAGGGGCGGGGCTTAAGGAGAAGGGGTGGTGCTTGAGGGAGGGGGCGGGGCTTGAGGAGGGGGCGGGGCTTAAGTACAGGGATATGGAGCATGTGGGCGTGGCTTCGAGTAAAGTGGGCGTGGCTTAGGGAAGGGGGCGGGGCTTAAGGAGTGGGATGTGGAGGCTGGGGGCGGGGCTTGTGGTGGTGGGAGGGGCTTAGGATGGTAGGAGGAGCCTAAGGGGGTTTAATGGGGGAGGGGCTTGGGGGGGGGGGGGCTGTAATGTCTCACTGTGCCCCCCCCCCAATTCCCCCATAGGTGACCAATGATGAGGAGCTGCCCCCCCCCACCGGCCCCTCCCGCGCCGTCACCCCCAAACCAGGTTGGACCCTTCCATCCCCCCCCCCCAAAGGACCCCATAGGACCCCATAGAACCCCATAGGACCCCATAGAACCCCATAGGACCCCATAGAACCCTATAGGACCCCATAGAACACCATAGGACCTCATAGGACCCCATAGAACCCTATAGGACCCCATAGGACCCTATAGAATCCTATAGGACCCCATAGAACCTCATAGAACCCCATAGGACCCTGTAGGACCCCGTAGAGCCCCATAGGGCCCCATAGAACCCCATAGAACCCCATAGGCCCCCATAGAATCCTATAGAACCCCATAGAACCCCATAGAGCCCCATAGAGCCCATAGGACCCCATAGAACCCCATAGGACCCCATAGAACCCCATAGGACCCCATAGAGCCCCATAGTACCCCATAGGACCCCATAGGACCCCATAGAGCCCCATAGAACCCCATAGAGCCCCATAGAACCCAATAGGACCCCATAAGACCCCATAGGACCCCATAGAACCCTATAGGACCCCATAGGACCCCATAGAACCTTATAGAACCCCATAGGACCCCATAGAACCCCATAGAGCCCCATAGAACCCCATAGAGCCCCATAGAACCCAATAGGACCCCATAAGACCCCATAGGACCCCATAGAACCCTATAGGACCCCATAGGACCCCATAGAACCCCATAGAGCCCCATAGAACCCCATAGGACCCTATAGGACCCCATAAGACCCCATAGGACCCTGTAGGACCCCGTAGAACCCCATAGAGCCCCATAGTACCCCATAGGACCCCATAGAACCCCATAGGACCCCATAGAGCCCCATAGACCCCATAGGACCCCATAGAACCCCATAGGACCCCATAGGACCCCATAGGACCCTATAGGACCCCATAGAACCCTATAGGACCTCATAGGACCCTATAGGACCCCATAGAACCCCATAGGACCCCGTAGGACCCCATAGAACCCCATAGGACCCCATATAACCCTATAGGACCCCATAGAGCCCCATGGAACCCAATAGGACCCCATAAGACCCCATAGGACCCCATAGAACCCTATAGGACCCCATAGGACCCCATAGAGCCCCATAGGACCCCATAGAACCCCATAGAACCCTATAGGACCCCATAAGACCCCATAGGACCCTGTAGGACCCCGTAGAACCCCATAGAGCCCCATAGTACCCTATAGGACCCCATAGAACCCCATAGGACCCCATAGAACCCCATAGCACCCCGTAGGACCCCATAGAACCCCATAGAACCCCATAGGACCCCATAGAGCTCCATAGACCCCATAGGACCCCATAGAACCCCATAGGACCCCATAGAACCCTACAGGACCCCATAGGACCCCATAGAACCCCATAGAACCCTATAGGACACCATAGGCCCCCATAGAATCCTATAGAACCCCATAGAACCCCATAGGACCCCATAGAACCCCATAGGACCCAAGACCAAAACCCCAAAACCCCCCAAACCCCCCCATTCCCCCCCCCCCTTATTACCCCCCCCCCATTTATTGCCCCCCACTTTTGATCTCTAACCCCCCCCCCCCCCTTTATTGCCCCCCCCCATTTATTCATTTATTCCCCCCCCCATCCAGGTCTCTGTGTGAAGACGTGGGGGGGGGGCTCCAAGTTCTTCATCAACGTCTGCCATTGTGACGAGGTCCCGGCCCCCCCCCCGCTGACCCCCCCCCAATTACAGCAGCTGCTCAGCTCCCCCGACTGCGCCTCCATCCGCATCCCAATGAGCCTGGGGGAGCCCCATAGGGAGACTGACAACAGTGAGTGCGACCCCAGACCCATAGATCCCATATAACCACCCCATAGCCCCATAACCAACCCATAACCTCATAAACCCCATAGACCCCATAGACCCCATAACCCCCCCATAGCCCCCCCGCATCCCCATGAGCCTGGGGGAGCCCCATATGGAGAGCGACAACAGTGAGTGAGACCCCAGACCCATAGATCACCCCATAACCACCCCATAACCCCATAGACCCCATAGACCCCATAACCACCCCATAGCCCCATAACCACCCCATAACCCCATAGACCCCATAGACCCCATAACCCCCCCATAGCCCCCCCGCATCCCCATGAGCCTGGGGGAGCCCCATAGGGAGAGCGACAACAGTGAGTGAGACCCCAGACCCATATATTCCTTATAACCCCATAAACCACCCCAAACCCCCACCCCATAACCCCATAAGCCCCCCATAACCCCATAACCACCCCATAACCCCCCCATAGTCCCCCCTATAATTCCTCCCATAACCCCAAACCCTATAACCACTCCATAACCCCAAAGCTCCCCCCATAACCCCATATCCACCCCAAACGACCCCATAACCACCCCATAACCCCATAACCACCCCATAACCCCATAACCACCCCATAACCCCATAAGCCCCCCATAACCCCATAACCACCCCATAACCCCATATCCACCCCATAACCCCATAACCCCATATCCACCCCATAACCCCATATCCACCCCATAACCCCATAACCCCATATCCACCCCATAACCCCATATCCACCCCATAACCCCATAACCCCATATCCACCCCATAACCCCATAGACCCCATAACCACCCATAACCCCATAGACCCCATAGACCCCATAAACACCCCATAACCCCATAACCACCCCATAACCCCATAGACCCCATAGACCCCATAAACACCCCATAACCCCATATCCACCCCATAACCTCATAACCCCATATCCACCCCATAACCCCATATCCACCCCATAACCCCATATTCACCCCATAACCCCATAACCACCCCATAACCCCATATCCACCCCATAACCACCCCATAACCCCCCCATAGCCCCATAACCCCATAACCCCCCCCTATAATCCCATCTATAACCCTCCCAACCCCAAACCCCCACCCCATAACCCCAAAAACACTAAAAAAACCCCAAAAAGCCCCAAAAAAGCCCCAAAAAGCCCCATAAAAGCCCTATTTCCAGGCGGCCATCCCTGTACGGCTTATGATGTCGTCATCAACTCCGGCTTCTTCCGCACCCTAAAGGTGGGGGGGGGCTGAGGGTCTGTGGGGTCTTGGGGATCGGGGGGGGGGGGGGTTCCTATGGGGCTGGGGGGGTCTCTGTGGGGTTCCTATGGGACCAGGGGGGTTCTATGGGGGTCCTATGGGGGTCCTATGGGGTCAGGGGAGTCCTATGGGGTTGGGGGGGTCTCTATGGGGTTCCTATGGGGCCAGGGGGGTTCTGTGGGAGTTCTATGGGGCCAGGGGGGTTCTATGGGGCTGGGGGGGTCTCTGTGGGGTTCCTATGAGGCTGGGGGGGTCTCTATGGGGGTCTTATGGGGCCAGGGGGGTTCTATGGGGGTCCTATGGGGGTCCTATGGGGTCAGGGGAGTCCTATGGGGTTGGGGGGGGTCTCTATGGGGTTCCTATGGGGCCAGGGGGGTTCTGTGGGAGTTCTATGGGGCCAGGAGGGTTCTATGGGGCTGGGGGCGTCTCTATGGGGTTCCTATGAGGCTGGGGGGGTCTCTATGGGGTTCCTATGAGGCTGGGGAGGTCTCTATGGGGTTCCTATGGGGCCAGGGAGGTTCTATGGGGCTGGGAGGGTCTCTATGGGATTCCTATGGGGCCAGGAGGGTCCTGTGGGGCTGGGGGGGTCTCTGTGGGGTTCCTATGGGGCCAGGGGGGTTCTATGGGGGTCCTATAGGGTTGGGGGGGGTCTCTGTGGGGTTCCTATGGGGCCAGGGGGGTTCTATGGGGGTCCTATAGGGTTGGGGGGGGTCTCTATGGGGTTCCTATGGGGCTGGGGGGGTCTCTATGGGGGTCCTATGGGGCTAGGGGGGTTCTATGGGGGTCCTATAGGGTTGGGGGGGTCTCTATGGGGTTCCTATGGGGCTGGGGGGGTCTCTATGGGGGTCCTATGGGGCCAGGGGGGTTCTATGGGGGTCCTATAGGGTTGGGGGGGGTCTCTATGGGGTTCCTATGAGGCTGGGTGGGTCTCTATGGGGGTCCTATGGGGCCAGGGGGGTCTCTATGGGGGTCCTATGGGGTTAGGGGAGTCCTATGGTGTTTGGGGGGGTCTCTATGGGGTTCCTATGGGGCCAGGGGGGTTCTATGGGGTTCCTATGGGGCCAGGAGGGTCCTATGGGGCTGGGGGGGTCTCTATGGGGTTCCTATGGGGCCAGGGGGGTTCTATGGGGCTGGGGGGTTCTCTATGGGGTTCCTATGGGGCCAGGGGGGTTCCTATGGGGCTGGGGGGGTCTCTATGGGGGTCCTATGGGGCCAGGGGGGTTCTGTGGGGCTGGGGGGGTCTCTATGGGGGTCCTATGGGGCCAGGGGGGTTCTATGGGGCTGGGGGGGTCTCTGTGGGGTTCCTATGGGGCCAGGGGGGTTCTATGGGTTCCTATGGGGCCAGGGAGGTTCTATGGGGTTCCTATGGGGCCAGGGGGGTTCTATGGGGTTCCTATGGGGCCAGGGAGGTTCTATGGGGCTGGGAGGGTCTCTATGGGATTCCTATGGGGCCAGGAGGGTCCTGTGGGGCTGGGGGGGTCTCTATGGGGGTCCTATGGGGCCAGGGGGGTCTCTATGGGGTTCCTATGAGGCTGGGGGGGTCTCTATGGGGGTCCTATGGGGCCAGGGGGGTTCTATGGGGGTCCTATGGGGCCAGGGGGTTCCTATGGGGCCAGGGGGGTCCTATGGGGTTGGGGGGGTTCTATGGGGGTCTTTAGGTTTTAATAGTGGGGTCCTGACCCCCCCTTTTTATGCCCCCCCCCCCCCCAGGCCGACCCGCTGTACCTGGAGTTCTTCCTGACTGTGGCCATGGAGGGGCTGGGGGAGAAATATGGGGTGGAGCTGGGACATGGAGGTATTGGGGGGGGGGGGGCAATTATATGGGGCTGGGGGGCAATTGGGGGCCATTGGGGGTCATTGGGGGGGCTGGGGGGCCATTGGGGGGCAGTTGTGGGTCACTGGGGGGGGCTGGGGGGCAATTGGGGGGATGGGGGGTAATTGGGGGGACTGGGGGGCAATTGGGGGTCACTGGGGGCAACTGTGGGGGGCTGGGGGTTATTTGTGGGTCACTGGGGGGGGGACTGGGGGCAATTATATGGGGCTGGGGGGCAATTGGGAGGGCAATTGGGGGTCATTGGGGGGGCTGGGGGGCAATTGGGGGGGGCTGAGGGCAATTATATGGGGCTGGGGGTTATTTGTGGGTCACTGGGGGGGGACTGGGGGCAATTATATGGGGCTGGGGGGCAATTTGGGGGAGCTGGGGGCAATTGGGGGTCACTGGGGGGCCTGGGGGGCAATTGGGGGGAGCTCGGGGGCAATTGGGGGCTACTGGGGGGGGCTGAGGGCAATTGAGGGGGGCTGAGGGGTATCTGTGGGTCATTGGGGGGGGGACTGGGGGCAATTATATGGGGCTGGGGGGCAATTGGGGGTCACTGGGGGGCAATTGGGAGGGTCTGGGGGCAATTGGGGGGAGCTGGGGGCAATTGGGGGGAGCTTGGGGGCAATTGGGGGCTACTGGGGGGGGCTGAGGGCAATTGAGGGGGGCTGGGGGGTATTTGGGGGTCGTTGGGGGGGACTGGGGGCAATTATATGGGGCTGGGGGCAATTGGGAGGGCAATTGGGGGGTCTTTGGGGGGGCTGGGGGCAATTGGGGGTCACTGGGGAGGACTGGGGGGCAGTTGGGGGTCCCTGGGAGGGGACTGGGGGCAATTAGGAATCATTGTGGGGGCCACTGGGGGGTAATTGGGGGTCACTGGCGGGGGCTGGGGGGCAATTGGGGGGATGGGGGGCAATTGGGGGCCACTGGGGGCAACTGTGGGGGGTATTTGTGGGTCACTGGGGGGGACTGGGGACAATTATATGGGGCTGGGGGGCAATTGGGGGCCATTGGGGGAGCAGTTGGGGGTAATTGGGGGGGGCTGAGGGCAATTATATGGGGCTGGGGGGCAATTGGGGGGAGCTGGGGGCAATTGGGGGTCACTGGGGGGCCTGGGGGGCAATTGGGGGGGGCTGGGGGGCAATTGGGGGTCACTGGGGGCAACTGTGGGGGGCTGGGGGTTATTTGTGGGTCACTGGGGGGGGACTGGGGGCAATTATATGGGGCTGGGGGGCAATTGGGGGTCACTGGGGGGCAATTGGGAGGGTCTGGCGGCAATTGGGGGGAGCTGGGGGCAATTGGGGGGAGCTCGGGGGCAGTTGGGGGCTACTGGGGGGGGGCTGAGGGCAATTGAGGGGGGCTGGGGGGTATTTGGGGGTCGTTGTGGGGGACTGGGGGCAATTATATGGGGCTGGGGGGCAATTGGGAGGGCAATTGGGGGTCATTGGGGGGACTGGGGGGCAATTAGGGGGAGCTGGGGGCAATTGAGGGTCAGTGGGGGGGCAATTGGGGGCTGGGGGGTAATTAGGGGTAATTGGGGGGGCAATAAGGGGTCAGTGGGGGGGGATGGGGGCAATTGGGTAATTATGGGGTAATTGGGGCAATTAGGGGCAATTATGGGGGTCATTAGGGGGGCAGTAGGGGGTCAGTGGGGGGGATGGGGGGCAATTGGGGGGGGCTTGGGGTAATTAGAGGAGGCAATTGGGGGTCAGTGGGGGGTGATGGGGGCAAATGGGGGTAATGGGACGGGATGGGGGGCAATTAGGGGGGCTGGGGGTAATTATAGGTTATTAGGGAAGTAATTATGGGGTAATTGGGGGCAATTAGGGGGTAATTATGGGGCAATTGGGGTTAATTGGGGGGGCTGGGGGTAATTATGGGGGTAATTGTGGGGGCTGGGGGTAATTAATGGGGTAATTGGGGGGGCTGGGGGTAATTATGGGGGTAATTGGGGGGCTGGGGGTAATGGGGTAATTATGGGGCTGGGGGTAATTATGGGGGTAATTGGGGGGGCTGGGGGTAATTATGGGGGTGGGGGTAATTAATAGGGTAATTAATGGGGTAATTATGGGGCTGGGGTAATTAATGGGGTAATTATGGGGGTAATTATGGGGCTGGGGGTAATTAATGGGGTAATTATGGGAGTAATTGGGGGGGTGGTGGTAATTAAGGGGGTAATTGGGGGGGTGGGGGGTAATTAATGGGGTAATTATGGGGCTGGGGGGTAATTAATGGGGTAATTATGGGGGTAATTGGGGGGCTGGGGGTAATTATGGGGGTAATTATGTGGTTAATTGTGGGGCTGGGGGTAATTATGGGGGTGGGGGTAATTATGGGGGCAATTAGAGGGGCTGGGGGTAATTATGGGGGTAATTGGGGGCAATTAGGGGGTAATTATGAGGCTGGGGGTAATTATGGGGGTAATTATGGGGGTAACTGGGGGGGCTGGGGGTAATTAAGGGGGTAATTGGGGGCAATTAGGGGGTAATTATGAGGCTGGGGGTAATTATGGGGGTAATTGGGGGGCTGGGGGTAATTATGGGGGTAATTGGGGGCAATTAGGGGGTAATTATGGGGCAATTAGGGGGTAATTATGGGGCAATTGGGGTTGATTGGGGGGACTGGGGGTAATTATGGGGGTAATTTTGGGGGTAATTATGGGGCTGGGGGTAATTAAGGGGGTAATTAAGGGGGTAATTGGGGCAATTATGGGTTAATTAATGGGGTAATTAGATTAATTGCCCCCCCAGAGCGCCGCGTGTTGCGCAATAGGAAATTCCTGGGCTCCATCGCGGCTCAAAGGATCCGAGCGAGGCCACACATACAGGAAATCAGCGGGTATGGACCAGTATAAACCAGTATGGACCAGTATAAACCTGTATGGACCAGTATGGACCAGTATAAACCAGTATGGGGCTGTATGGACCAGTATGGGGCTGTATGGACCAGTATGGACCAGTATAAACCAGTATGGACCAGTATAAACCAGTATGGACCAGTATAAACCAGTATAAACCAGTATGGGGCTGTATGGACCAGTATGGTCCAGTATGGGGCTGTATAAACCCGTATGGATCAGTATGGGGCTGTATAGACCAGTATAGACCAGTATGGACCAGAATAAACCAGTATGGACCAGTATAAACCAGTATGGACCAGTATGGACCAGTATAAACCAGTATGGGGCTGTATGGACCAGTATAAATCAGTATGGACCAGTATGGACTAGTATAGACCAGTATGGGGCTGTATAGACCGGTATAAACCAGTATAGACCAGTATGGACATGTATGGACCAGTATGGACCAGTATAAACCAGTGTAGACCAGTATGGACCAGTATAAACCAGTATGGACCAGTATGGGGCTGTATGGACCAGTATGGACCAGTATGGACCAGTATAGACCAGTATAGACCAGTATGGACCAGTACGGACCAGTATGGACCAGTATAAACCAGTATGGACCAGTATAGACCGGTATAGACCAGTATAGACCAGTATGGACCAGTATAGACCGGTTTAGACCAGTACCCCCCCCATTAAAGACTCTCTATCTCCCCCCACAGCCCCACGGCCGCCCCTCCCCCACCTCAACCCCCCCCCCCCAGGTAAGGATCTATGGGGCCGACCTTTGACCCCTAACCCCGGGTTGACCCTGACCCTAACAATGACCTTTGACCCCTATGATGACCTTTGACCCCACAGCCCCCCCCCCTTTGTGGTGGTGGCGGAGCCGTCAGTCGAGAGGCCCAGGGTCCTACAGGCCAGAATCCTATTGACATATAGGGTGAGTTATGGGGTCTGTGGGGTCCTATGGGGTCTATGGGGTCTATGGGGTCCTATAGGATTCTATGGGGCTCTATGGGGTTCTATGGGGTCTTATGGGGTTCTATGGGGTCCTATTGTTTCCTATGGGGTCTTATGGGGTCCTATTGATTCCTATGGGGTCTATGGGGTTCTATGGGGTCCTATGGGGTTCTATGGGGTCCTATAGGATTCTATGGGGTTCTTTGGGGTTCTATGGGGTCCTATGGAGTTCTATGGGGTCCTATGGGGTCTGTGGGGTCCTATGGGGTTCTATGGGGTCTATGGGGTTCTATGGGGTTCCTACTGCCATATAGGGTGAGTTATGGGGTCTATGGGGTCCTATGGGGTCCTATGGGGTTCTATGGGGTCCTATGGGGTCTATGGGGTCCTATGGGGTTCTATGGGGTTCCTACTGACATATAGGGTGAGTTATGGGGTCCTATGGGGTTCTATGGGGTTCTGTGGGGTCCTATGGGGTTCTATGGGGTCTATGGGGTCCTATGGGGTCTGTGGGGTCCTATAGGATTCTATGGGGTTCTATGGGGTCCTATGGGGTTCTATGGGGTCCTACAGGCCAGAATCCTATTGACCTATAGGGTGAGTTATGGGGTCTATGGGGTTCTATGGGGTCTATGGGGTCCTATGGGGTCTATGGGGTCCTATGGGGTTCTATGGGGTCCTATGGGGTCTATGGGGTCCTATGGGGTCTATGGGGTTCTATGGGGTTCCTACTGCCATATAGGGTGAGTTATGGGGTCTATGGGGTCCTATGGGGTTCTATGGGGTCCTATGGGGTCTGTGGGGTCTATGGGGTCCTATGGGGTTCTATGGGGTTCTATGGGGTTCTATGGGGTCTATGGGGTCCTATGGGGTCTATGGGGTTCTATGGGGTCCTATGGGGTTCTATGGGGTCTGTGGGGTTCTATGGGGTTCTATGGGGTTCTATGGGGTCCTATGGGGTCCTGTGGGGTTCTATGGGGCTGAGGGGGGTCTATGGGGTCCTATGGGGTCCTATGGGGTTCTATGGGGTCCTATTGATTCCTATGGGGTCTATGGGGTTCTATGGGGTCCTATGGGGTTCTATGGGGTTCTATCGGGTTCTATGGGGTCCTATGGGGTTCTATGTGGTCCTATGGGGTCCTATGGGGTCTATGGGGTCCTATGGGGTCTGTGGGGTCCTATGGGGTCCTATGGGGTTCGATGGGGTTCCTACTGCCCTATAGGGTGAGTTATGGGGTCCTATGGGGTTCTATGGGGTCCTATGGGGTTCTATGGGGTTCTATGGGGTCTATGGGGTCCTATGGGGTCTATGGGGTCCTATGGGGTCTATGGGGTCCTATGGGGTACTATGGGGTTCTATGGGGTCCTATGGGGTTCTGTGGGGTCCTATGGGGTTCTATGGGGTTCCTACTGCCCTATAGGGTGAGTTATGGGGTCCTATGGGGCTCTATGGGGTCCTATGGGGTTCTATGGGGTCCTATGGGGTTCTATGGGGTCTTATGGGGGTCCTATGGGGTTCTATGGGGTCTATGGGGTCCTATGGGGTCCTATGGGGTCTATGGGGTTCTATGGGGTTCTATGGGGTTCTATGGGGTCTATGGGGTCCTATGGGGTCTGTGGGGTCCTATGGGGTTCTATGGGGTTCTATGGGGTCCTATGGGGGTTCTATGGGGGTCCTACAGGCCAGAATCCTACTGCCCTATAGGGTGAGTTATGGGGTCCTATGGGGTCCTATGGGGTTCTATGGGGTCTATGGGGTTCTATGGGGTCCTATGGGGTTCTATGGGGTTCTATGGGGTTCTATGGGGTCTATGGGGTTCTATGGGGTCCTATGGGGTCCTATGGGGTTCTATGGGGTTCTATGGGTTTCTATGGGGTCTATGGGGGCCTATGGGGTTCCTACTGCCATATAGGGTGAGTTATGGGGTCTATGGGGTCCTATGGGGTCTTATGGGGTCCTATGGGGTTCTATGGGGTCTATGGGGTTCTATGGGGTCCTATGGGGTCCTATGAGGTTCTATGGGGTTTTATGGGGTTCTATGGGGTCCTATGGGGCCCTATGGGGGTTCTATGGGGGTCCTACAGGCCAGAATCCTACTGCCATATAGGGTGAGTTATGGGGTCTATAGGGTCTATGGGGTCCTATGGGGTTCTATGGGGTTCTATGGGGTTCTATGGGGTCTATGGGGTCCTATGGGGTTCTATGGGGTCTATGGGGTCCTATGGGGTCTATGGGGTCCTATGGGGTCTATGGGGTCTATGGGGTCCCTACTGCCATATAGGGTGAGTTATGGGGTCTATGGGGTCTATGGGGTCCTATGGGGTCTGTGGGGTCCTATGGGGTTCTATGGGGTCTGTGGGATCCTATGGGGTTCTATGGGGTCTATGGGGTTCTATGGGGTACTATGGGGTCTATGGGGTTCTATGGGGTCTATGGGGTTCTATGGGGTTCCTACTGCCATATAGGGTGAGTTATGGGGTCTATGGGGTCCTATGGGGTCTATGGGGTCCTATGGGGTTCTATGGGGTTCCTACTGACATATAGGGTGAGTTTATGGGGTCTGTGGGGTCTATGGGGTTCTATGGGGTCTATGGGGTCCTATGGGGTTCTATGGGGTCTATGGGGTCTATGGGGTCCTATGGGGTCTGTGGGGTCTATGGGGTTCTATGGGGTCTATGGGGTCCTATTGTTTCCTATGGGGTCTTATGGGGTCCTATTGATTCCTATGGGGTCTATGGGGTTCTATGGGGTCCTATGGGGTTCTATGGGGTTCTATGGGGTCCTATGGGGTTCTATGGGGTCCTATGGGGTCTGTGGGGTCCTACGGGGTCTATGGGGTCCTATGGGGTTCGATGGGGTCCTATGGGGTTCTATGGGGTCCTATGGGGTCCTATGGGGTTCTATGGGGTCCTATGGGGTCCTATGGGGTCTTATGGGGTCCTATGGGGTTCTGTGGGGTCCTATGGGGTTCTATGGGGGTCTATGGGGTTCTATGGGGTCCTATGGGGTCTGTGGGGTCCTATAGGGTCTGTGGGGTCCTATGGGGTCTATGGGGTCCTATGGGGTTCCTACTGCCATATAGGGTAAGTTATGGGGTTCTATGGGGTCTATGGGGTTCTATGGGGTCCTATGGGGTTCTATGGGGTCTTATGGGGTTCTATGGGGTCTATGGGGTTCTATGGGGTCCTATGGGGTCTATGGGGTCCTATGGGGTTCCTACTGCCATATAGGGTGAGTTATGGGGTTCTATGGGGTCTATGGGGTCTATGGGGTCCTATAGGATTCTATGGGGTTCTTTGGGGTTCTATGGGGTCCTATGGGGTCTGTGGGGTCCTATGGGGTTCTATGGGGTCTATGGGGTTCTATGGGGTTCCTACTGCCATATAGGGTGAGTTATGGGGTCTATGGGGTCCTATGGGGTCCTATGGGGTTCTATGGGGTCCTATGGGGTCTATGGGGTCCTATGGGGTTCTATGGGGTTCCTACTGACATATAGGGTGAGTTTATGGGGTCTGTGGGGTCTATGGGGTTCTATGGGGTTTTATGGGGTCTATGGGGTTCTACGGGGTCTATGGGGTTCTATGGGGGTCCTATGGGGTTCTATGGGGTCCTATGGGGTTCTATGGGGTTCTATGGGGTCCTATGGGGTTCTATGGGGTCTATGGGGCTCTATGGGGCTCTATGGGGTCTTATGGGGTCCTATGGGGTTCCATGGGGTCTATGGGGTTCTATGGGGTCCTATGGGGTCCTATGAGGTTCTATGGGGTTTTATGGGGTTCTATGGGGTCCTATGGGGCCCTATGGGGGTTCTATGGGGGTCCTACAGGCCAGAATCCTACTGCCATATAGGGTGAGTTATGGGGTCTATAGGGTCTATGGGGTCCTATGGGGTTCTATGGGGTCTATGGGGTCCTATGGGGTCTATGGGGTCCTATGGGGTCTATGGGGTCTATGGGGTCCCTACTGCCATATAGGGTGAGTTATGGGGTCTATGGGGTCTATGGGGTCCTATGGGGTCTGTGGGGTCCTATGGGGTTCTATGGGGGTCTATGGGGTTCTATGGGGTACTATGGGGTCTATGGGGTTCTATGGGGTCCTATGGGGTTCTATGGGGTTCTATGGGGTCCTATGGGGGTCCTACAGGCCAGAATCCTACTGCCCTATAGGGTGAGTTATGGGGTCTATGGGGTCTATGGGGTCCTATGGGGTCTATGGGGTTCTATGGGGTCCTATGGGGTTCTATGGGGTCCTATGGGGCTGGGGGGGTTCTATGGGGTTCTATGGGGTCCTATGGGGTTCTATGAGGTCTTATGGGGTTCTATGGGGTCTTATGGGGTCCTATGGGGCTCTATGGGGTCCTATGGGGTTCTATGGGGTCTTATGGGGTCCTATGGGGTCCTATGGGGTCTATGGGGTCCTATGGGGTCTATGGGGTTCTATGGGGTCTTATGGGGGTTCTGTAGGGGTCCTATGGGGTCCTATGGGGTTCTATGGGGTTCTATGAGGTCCTATGGGGTCCTATGGGGTTCTATGGGGTTCTATGGGGTCCTATGGGGCTGGGGGGGTTCTATGGGGTCCTATGGGGCTGAGGGGGTTCTATGGGGTTCTTATGGGAATGGGGTGCTTCTATGGGGCTGGGGGGTTCTATGGGGGTCCTATGGGGCTGAGGGGGTTCTATGGGGTTCTATGGGGCTGGGGGGGGTTCTATGGGGTTCCTATGGGAATGGGGGGCTCTATGGGGGGTTCTATGGGGCTGGGGGGTTTCTATGGGGGTCCTATGGGGCTGAAGAGGTTCTATGGGGTTCTATGGGGGTCCTTTGGGGCTGGGGGATTCTATGGAGTTCTTATAGGAATGGGGGGATTCTATGGGGCTAGGGGGGGGTTCCTTATGGGGCCGGACCCACTGACCCCCCCTGTGCCCCCCAGGTGGAGGCGTCGTCGCTGTTTGTGGGGCTGAACGAGGAGCGTTTGGTTGTGGGGGGGGAGCCCGGATCTATGGGGCAGAGCGGAGCTGACCCCCCCCCACTGCTGGACCTACAGCTGCCCCATAGCGCTGACCCACAGCGCTGCAGGGCCCGCTTCCACCGGGCGGCACGGGTGAGTGCTGTGCCCCATAGATACCCCATAGATATCCCATAGCTGCCCCATTGATACCCCATAGCTGCCCCATAGATACCCCATAGATACCCCATAGATACCCCATAGATATCCCATAGATACCCCATAGCTGCCCCATAGATACCCCATAGATATCCCATAGCTGCCCCATAGATACCCCATAGCTGCCCCATAGATACCCCATAGATATCCCATAGCTGCCCCATAGATATCCCCTAGCTGCCCCATAGATACCCCATAGCTGCCCCATAGATATTTCATAGCTGCCCCATAGGTAGCCATAGATGTCTTATAGGTGCCCCATAGCTGCCCCATAGATACCCCATAGATATCTTATAGCTGCCCTATAGGTGCCCCATACACATCTCATACCTGCCCCATAACTATCACATCGTGTCCCCCCCACCCCATAACCTCTCCCACCCCATAACCTCACCCCATAACCCCACCCCATAGCCCCCCACTTACCCCATAACCCCACCCCATAGCCCCCCACTCACCCCATTACCCCTCCCAATAGCTCTGCCCCATAGCCCCCCACTCACCCCATAACCCCACCCCATAACCTCACCCCATAGCCCCACCCCATAACCCCACCCCATAGCCCTGCCCCATAGCCCCCCACTCACCCCATAACCCCACCCCATAACCCCACCCCATAGCCCCCCACTCACCCCAAAACCCCACCCCATAGCCTCACCCCATAACCCCACCCCATAGCTCCCAGTTATGGGGCCAGCCGCCCCCCCCTCACTCTGTGCCCCCCCCCCACAGGTGCTGACGGTGACGATTCCCCTCCAGGTGTGACCGTGGACCCCCCGGACCCCCCCCAAATAAATACAGGACCCCCCCCAAATAAATATGGGACCCCCAATAAAATTCCACCCCAATGGCTGCTGTTCTTTTTGAGCCCCATAGAAAACCCCATAGAAAACCCCATAGACCCCCCCCAGCCCCATAGAAAAACCCTATAGAAAACCCCATAGAGAACCCCATAAACCCCCCAGCCCCATAGAAAACCCTATAGAAAACCCCATAGAGAACCCCATAAACCCCCCAGCCCCATAGAAAACCCCATAAACCCCCCCAGCCCCATAGAAAACCCCATAAACCCCCCCAGCCCATAGATAACTCTATAAACCCTCCCTGCCCCATAGAAAACCCCATAGACGCCCCCAGCTCTATAGATAACCCTATAACCCCCCCAGCCCTATAGATAACCCCATAGACCTCCACAGCCCCATAGAAAATCCCATAACCCCCCAGCCCCATAGAAAACCCCATAAACCCCCCAGCCCCATAAGTAACCCCATAAACCCCCTATCCTATAGATATCCCCAACCCCATAGATAACCCCATAAGCCCCCCAGCCCCATAGATAACCCCATAGCCCCCCTCACCCTATAGACAACCCCCCAGCCCCATATCCAACCCCATAGCTGCCCCCCAGCCCCATATCCAGCCCCATAGCTGCCAGCCCCCCCATAGATAACCCTATAGCCCCTCTCACCCTATAGACACCCCCCAGCCCCATAGCCAGCCCCATATCCAACCCCATAGCCACCCCCCAGCCCCATAGCCAGCCCCATAGCTGCCCCCCAGCCCCATATCCAGCCCCATAGCCGCTCCCCAGCCCCATAGCCAGCCCCATAGCCAGCCCCATAGCTGCCCCCCAGCCCCATATCCAGCCCCATAGCCGCTCCCCAGCCCCATAGCCAGCCCCATAGCCAGCCCCATAGCCCCCCTCAACCTATAGATACCCCCCAGCCCCATAGCCAGCCCCATAGCCGCCCCCCAGCCCCATAGCCAGCCCCATAGCCACCCCCCAGCCCCATATCCAACCCCATAGCCGCCCCCCAGCCCCATAGCCAGCCCCATAGCCGCTCCCCAGCCCCATATCCAGCCCCATAGCCGCCCCCCAGCCCCATAGCCAGTCCCATAGCCCCCCACACCCTAAAGATACCCCCCAGCCCCATATCCAACCCCATAGCCTTCCCCCAGCCCCATATCCAGTCCCATAGCCGCTCCCCAGCCCCATATCCAACCCCATAGCCGCCCCCCAGCCCCATAGACAACCCCATAGCCACCCCCCAGCCCCATAGCCAGCCCCATAGCCCCCCTTACCCTATAGACAACCCCCCAGCCCCATAGCCAGCCCCATAGCCGCCCCCCAGCCCCATATCCAACCCCATAGCTGCCACCCCCCCATAGATAACCCCATAGCCCCCCTTACCCTATAGACACCCCCCAGCCCCATATCCAACTCCATAGCCGCCCCCCCCATAGATAACCCCATAGCCCCCCTCACCCTATAGGTACCGCCCCAGCCCCATAGCCAGCCCCATAGCCCCCCACACCCTATAGATACCCCCCAGCCCCATAGCCAGCCCCATAGCCGCCCCCCAGCCCCATATCCAGCCCCATAGCCACCCCCCAGCCCCATAGCCAGCCCCATAGCCCCCCACACCCTAAAGATACCCCCCAGCCCCATAGCCAGCCCCATAACTACCCCCCAGCCCCATAGCCAGCCCCATATCCAGCCCCATAGCCAGCCCCATATCCAGCCCCATAGCCACCCCCCAGCCCCATAGCCAGCCCCATAGCCAGCCCCATAGTCCCCCTCACCCTATAGATACCCCCCAGCCC
The DNA here is from genome assembly GCF_054131305.1 of Coturnix japonica. Taxonomy (NCBI): domain Eukaryota; kingdom Metazoa; phylum Chordata; class Aves; order Galliformes; family Phasianidae; genus Coturnix; species Coturnix japonica. The sequence continues at coordinate 372,203 of NW_028188966.1, forward strand.
CATATCCAGCCCCATAGCCGCCCCCCAGCCCCATAGCCAGTCCCATAGCCCCCCACACCCTAAAGATACCCCCCAGCCCCATAGCCAGCCCCATAGCCTCCCCCCAGCCCCATAGCCAGCCCCATAGCTGCCCCCCAGCCCCATATCCAGCCCCATAGCCGCCCCCCCCCATAGATAACCCCATAGCCCCCCTCACCCTATAGATAGCCCCCAGCCCCATAGCCAGCCCCATAGCTGCTCCCCAGCCCCATAGCCAGCCCCATAGCCGCTCCCCAGCCCCATATCCAACCCCATAGCCACCCCCCAGCCCCATAGACAACCCCATAGCCCCCCTTACCCTATAGACAACCCCCCAGCCCCATATCCAGCCCCATAGCCGCCCCCCCCCATAGATAACCCCATATCCCCTCTCCCCACCCCCACCCTCCCCCCCCCCGCCCCATAAGGGATTAATGGGGGATTTAAGGGGGGATTTAGGGTGGATTTATGGCAGATGGGGTGGGGGGGGTTTATGGGGGGGGGGGGCGGCCATTGGATGAGTGAGATTGGAGCTGGGGGGGGGGGGGGATCCTAAAAACCCCCCTATTATTTTCTTATAGGGTTTTTTTGGGGGGTTTTTGGGGTTTTTGGGGGTTTTTGGGGTTTTGGGGTTTTAGGGTCGACCCTTTTTGGGGGGTTTTTGGGGTGGGGGGGGGGATGAAATGCAGCTCAATCGGGACGAGCTGAGGAGGCAACTGGGGGCGGCATTGGGGCGGCTGCACCGGTGAGTGGGGGACCCTATAAGGGGGGGGGCCTATAAGGGGGGGGACCCTATAAAGGGGAGACCCTATAAAGGGGGGACCCTATAAAGGGGGGGACCATATAAGGGGAAGACCCTATAAGAGCCTATAAGGGGGGGGAGACCCTATAAAGGGGGAGACCCTATAAGACCCTATAAAGGGGGGGACCCTATAAGACCCTATAAGGGGGGGAGACCCTATAAAGGGTGGGGGGGAGGCCCTATAAGGTAGGAGGGAGACCTTATGGGGGGGGACCCTATAAAGGGGGAGACCCTATAAGACCCTATAAGGGCAAAGGAGACCCTATAAGGGCAAAGGAGACCCTATAAGGGGGGGGGGAGGCCCTATAAGGCAGGAGGGAGACCTTATGGGGGGGAACCCTATAAAGGGGGAGACCCTATAAGACCCTATAAGGGCAAAGGAGACCCTATAAGGGGGGAGACCCTATAAGGGGGGGAGACCCTATAAGGGAGGAGACCCTATAAAGGGGAGACCCTATAAGGCGGAGACCCTATAAGACCCTATAAGGGGGGGAGACCCTATAAGGGGAGGAGACCCTATAAGGGGGGGGGGGGGTGACCCTATAAAGGGGGGAGACCCTATAAGACCCTATAAGGGAAAAGGAGACCCTATAAAGGGGGGGGAGAGAACCTATAAGAGGGGGGGGAGGCCCTATAAGGCAGGAGGGGGACCTTATGGGGGGGGAGACCCTATAAGGGGGGAGACCCTATAAAGGGGGAGACCCTATAAGACCCTATAGGGGCAAAGGAGACCCTATAAAGGGGGGGAGGGAGGCCCTATAAGGGGGTGGGGAGACCCTATAAAGGGGGGGTGACCCTATAAAGGGGGGAGACCCTATAAGGGGGAGGGACCCTATAAGGGGGGGAGACCCTATAAAGGGGGAGACCCTATAAAGGGGGGAGACCCTATAAAGGGGGGAGACCCTATAAAGGGGGGAGATCCTATAAAGGGAGGGGACCCTATAAAGGGGGGGTGACCCTATAAAGGGGGAGACCCTATAAATGGGGGAGACCCTATAAGACCCTATAAGGGCAAAGGAGACCCTATAAAGGGGGGAGACCCTATAAAGGGGGCAAGACCCTATAGGGGGGGGGGGGAGACCCTATAGGGGGGGGAGGGTGACCCTATAAGGGGGGGGAGACCCTATAAAGGGGGAGACCCTATAAAGGGGGGAGACCCTATAAGACCCTATAAGGGGGGGAGACCCTATAAGACCCTATAAGGGCAAAGGAGACCCTATAAGGGGGGGAGGGAGGCCCTATAAGGGGGGGGAGACCTTATAAAGGGGGAGACCCTATAAAGGGGGGGACCCTATAAAGGGGGGAAATCCTATAAAGGGGGCAGATCCTATAAGGGGAGGAGACCCTATAAAGGGGGGGCAAGACCCTATAAAGGGTGGGGACCCTATAAAGGGGGAGACCCTATAAAGGGGGGAGACCCTATAAAGGGGGAGACCCTATAAAACCCTATAAGGGGGGGAGACCCTATAAAGGGGGAGACCCTATAAAGGGGGGAGACCCTATAAGACCCTATAAGGGGGGGAGACCCTATAAAGGGGGGAGAGACCCTATAAGGGCAAAGGAGACCCTATAAGGGGGGGGGGAGACCTTATAAGAGGGGGAAGGTCCTATAAGGGGGGGAGACCCTATAAAGGGGGAGGGCAGGACCTATAAGGGGAGAGACCCTATACAGGGGGGCAAGGCCCTATAAAGGGGGGAGACCCTATAAGTGGGGGGGACCCTATAAGGGGGGGTGACCCTATAAAGGGGGGGACCCTATAAAGGGGGGCAAGGCCCTATAAAGGGGGGAGGGACCCTATAAGGGGGGAAACCCTATAAAGGGGAGGGACACTATAAAGGGGGGGTGACCCTATAAAGGGGGCAAGACCCTATAAAGGGAGGGAGACCCTATAAGACCCTATAAGGGGGGGAGACCCTATAAAGGGGGGAGACCCTATAAGACCCTATAAGGGGGGAGACCCTACAAGACCCTATAAGGGCAAAGGAGACCCTATAAGGGGGGGGGGAGGCCCTATAAGGGGAGGAGACCCTATAAGGGGGGGGGGGGGGTGACCCTATAAAGGGGGGAGACCCTATAAGGGCAAAGGAGACCCTATAAGGGGGGGGGAGGCCCTATAAGGCAGGAGGGAGACCTTATGGGGGGGGGACCCTATAAAGGGGGGGTGACCCTATAAAGGGGAGACCCTATAAAGGGGAGACCCTATAAGGGGGGAGACCCTATAAGACCCTATAAGGGGGGGAGACCCTATAAAGGGGGCGGTGACCCTATAAGACCCTATAAGGGCAAAGGAGACCCTATAAGGGGGGGAGGGGAGACCCTATAAAGGGGGGAGACCCTATAAAGGGGGGAGACCCTGTAAAGGGGGAGACCCTATAAGACCCTATAAGGGCAAAGGAGACCCTATAAGGGGGGGGGAGGCCCTGTAAGGGGGGGGAGACCCTATAAAGGGGGGAGACCCTATAAAGGGGGAGACCCTATAAAGGGAGGGAGACCCTATAAGACCCTATAAGGGGGGGAGACCCTATAAAGGGGGAGACCCTATAAAGGGGGGAGACCCTATAAAGGGGAGAGACCCTATAAGGGGGGGGGAGGCCCTATAAGAGGGGGGGGAGACCTTATAAGAGGGGGAAGGTCCTATAAGGGGGGGAGACCCTATAAAGGGGGTGACCCTATAAAGGGGGGACCCTATAAAGGGGGGAGACCCTATAAAGGGGGAGACCCTATAAAGGGGGGAGACCCTATAAGGGGGAGACCCTATAAAGGGGGGACCCTATAAAGGGGGAGACCCTATAAAGGGGGGGAGACCCTATAAAGGGGGGAGACCTTATAAAGGGGGAGACACTATAAAGGGGGGAGACACTATAAAGGGGGGAGACACTATAAAGGGGGAGACCCTATAAAGGGGGGGGCCCTATAGGATCCTATGGGGTTATGTGTTCCCTATGGGTTCCTTATGGGTTCCCTATAGGGTCCTATGGGGTTATGGGTTCCCTATAGGATCCTATGGGGTTATGTGTTCCCTATGGGTTCCCTATGGGGTCCCTATAGGGTCCTATGGGGTTATGGGTTCCCTATAGGATCCTATGGGGTTTTGTGTTCCCTATGGGTTCCCTATGGGGTCCTCTGTGTTTATGGGGACCCTATAGGATCCTATGGGGTTATGTGTTCCCTATGGGATCCTATGGGGTTATGTGTTCACTATGGGTTCCTTATGGGGTCCCTATAGGATCCTATGGGGTTATGGGTTCCCTATGGGGTCCCTATAGGATCCTATGGGGTTATGGGTTCCCTATGGGGTCTCTATAGGATTCTATGGGGTTACGGGTTCCCTATGGGGTCTCTATAAGATTCTATGGGGTTATGGGTTCCCTATGGGGTCTCTATAAGATTCTATGGGGTTATGGGTTCCCTATGGGGTCTCTATAGGATCCTATGGGGTTATGTGTTCCCTATGGGTTCCCTACGGGTTCCCTATAGGATCCTATGGGGTTATGGGTTCCCTATGGTTCCCTATGGGGTCTCTATAGGATCCTATGGGGTTATGGGTTCCCTATGGTTCCCTATGGGATCCTATGGGGTTTTGTGTTCCCTATGGGTTCCCTATGGGGTCCTCTGTGTTTATGGGGTCCCTATAGGATCCTATGGGGTTATGGGTTCCCTATAGGATCCTATGGGGTTATGGGTTCCCTATGGGGTCTCTATAGGATTCTATGGGGTTATGGGTTCCCTATGGGGTCTCTATAGGATTCTATGGGGTTATGGGTTCCCTATAGGATCCTATGGGGTTATGGGTTCCCTATGGGGTCTCTATAGGATTCTATGGGGTTATGGGTTCCCTATGGGGTCTCTATAAGATTCTATGGGGTTATGGGTTCATTATGGGTTCCCTATGGGGTCTCTATAGGATTCTATGGGGTAATGTGTTCCCTATGGGGTCCTCTGTGTTTATGCGGACCCTATAGGATCCTATGGGGTTATGTGTTCCCTATGGGTTCCCTATGGGGTCTCTATAGGATCCTATGGGGTTATGGGTTCCCTATGGGGTCTCTATAAGATTCTATGGGGTTATGGGTTCATTATGGGGTCTCTATAGGATCCTATGGGGTTATGGGTTCCCTATAGGATCCTATGGGGTTATGGGTTCCCTATGGGTTCCCTATGGGGTCTCTATAATATTCTATGGGGTTATGGGTTCCCTATGGGGTCTCTATAGGATTCTATGGGGTTATGGGTTCCCTATAGGATCCTATGGGGTTATGGGTTCCCTATAGGATCCTATGGGGTTATGTGTTCCCTATTGGATCCTATGGGGTTATGGGTTCCCTATAGGATCCTATGGGGTTATGTGTTCCCTATTGGATCCTATGGGGTTATGGGTTCCCTATAGGATCCTATGGGGTTATGGGTTCCCTATAGGATCCTATGGGGTTATGGGTTCCCTATGGGGTCCCTATAGGATTCTATGGGGTTATGGGTTCCCTATGGGGTCTCTATAGGATCCTATGGGGTTATGGGTTCCCTATGGGATCCTATGGGGTCCCTATAGGATCCTATGGGGTTATGGGTTCCCTATAGGATCCTATGGGGTTATGGGTTCCCTATGGGTTCCCTATGGGGTCCCTATAGGATCCTATGGGGTTATGGGTTCCCTATAGGATCCTATGGGGTTATGGGTTCCCTATGGGATCCTATGGGGTTATGTGTTCCCTATGGGTTCCCTATGGGGTCCTCTGTGTTTATAGGGTCCCTATAGGATCCTATGGGGTTATGGGTTCCCTATAGGATCCTATGGGGTTATGGGTTCCCTATGGGATCCTATGGGGTTATGTGTTCCCTATGGGTTCCCTATGGGGTCCTCTGTGTTTATGGGGTCCCTATAGGATCCTATGGGGTTATGGGTTCCCTATAGGATCCTATGGGGTTATGTGTTCCCTATTGGATCCTATGGGGTTATGGGTTCCCTATAGGATCCTATGGGGTTATGGGTTCCCTATAGGATCCTATGGGGTTATGGGTTCCCTATGGGTTCCCTATGGGGTCTCTATAGGATCCTATGGGGTTATGGGTTCCCTATGGTTCCCTATGGGATCCTATGGGGTTTTGTGTTCCCTATGGGTTCCCTATGGGTTCCCTATGGGGTCCTCTGTGTTTATGGGGTCCCTATAGGATCCTATGGGGTTATGGGGTCCCTATAGGATCGTATGGGGTTATGGGTTCCCTATGGGGTCTCTATAGGATTCTATGGGGTAATGTGTTCCCTATGGGGTCCTCTGTGTTTATGGGGTCCCTATAGGATCCTTTGGGGTTATGGGTTCCCTATTGGATCCTATGGGGTTATGGGTTCCCTATGGGTTCCCTATGGGGTCTCTATAGGATCCTATGGGGTTATGGGTTCCCTATGGGTTCCCTATGGGATCCTATGGGGTTTTGTGTTCCCTATGGGTTCCCTATGGGTTCCCTATGGGGTCCTCTGTGTTTATGGCGTCCCTATAGGATCCTATGGGGTTATGGGGTCCCTATAGGATTCTATGGGTTTATGGGTTCCCTATGGGGTCTCTATAGGATTCTATGGGGTAATGTGTTCCCTATGGGGTCCTCTGTTTATGGGGTCCCTATAGGATCCTATGGGGTTATGGGTTCCCTATGGGATCCTATGGGGTTATGTGTTCCCTATGGGTTCCCTATGGGGTCTCTATAGGATCCTATGGGGTTATGGGTTCCCTATGGGATCCTATGGGGTCCCTATAGGATCCTATGGGGTTATGGGTTCCCTATGGGATCTTATGGGGTTATGTGTTCCCTATGGGGTTATGGGTTCCCTATGGGTTCCCTATAGGATCCTATGGGGTTATGGGTTCCCTATAGGATCCTATGGGGTTATGGGTTCCCTATAGGGTCCTATGGGGTTATGGGTTCCCTATGGGTTCCCTATGGGTTCCCTATAGGATCCTATGGGGTTATGGGTTCCCTATAGGGTCCTATGGGGTTATGGGTTCCCTATGGGATCCTATGGGGTTACGTGTTCCCTATGGGTTCCCTATGGGGTCCTCTGTGTTTATGGGGTCCCTATAGGATCCTATGGGGTTATGGGTTCCCTATGGGGTCTCTATAGGATCCTATGGGGTTATGGGTTCCTTATGGGTTCCCTATAGGATCCTATGGGGTTATGGGGTCCAAGTGAGGTTATGGGGTCCTTATGGGTTCCCTATGGGGTCCTCTGTGTTCATGGGGTCCCTATAGGATCCTATGGGGTTATGGGTTCCCTATGGGGTCTCTATAGGATTCTATGGGGTTATGGGTTCCCTATGGGGTCTCTATAGGATTCTATGGGGTTATGGGTTCCCTATGGGGTCTCTATAAGATTCTATGGGGTTATGGGTTCCCTATGGGGTCTCTAGAGGATTCTATGTGCTTATGGGTTCCCTATGGGGTCTCTATAAGATTCTATGGGGTTATGGGTTCATTATGGGGTCTCTATAGGATTCTATGGGGTTATGGGTTCCCTATGGGGTCTCTATAGGATTCTATGGGGTTATGGGTTCCCTATGGGGTCTCTATAGGATCCTATGGGGTTATGGGTTCCCTATAGGATCCTATGGGGTTATGGGTTCCCTATGGGGTCTCTATAAGATTCTATGGGGTTATGGGTTCCCTATGGGGTCTCTATAAGATTCTATGGGGTTATGGGTTCCCTATAGGATCCTATGGGGTTATGGGTTCCCTATAGGATTCTATGGGGTTATGTGTTCCCTATGGGTTCTCTATGTGTTCCCTATGTGATCCTATAGGGTTCCCTATGGGCTTATTATGGTCTGTCCCCCCCCAGGCTGTTGGAGCGACGTCAGGACGATGCTGAGGTTCTGGAGTTGAGTTGTGGGGTGACGGGGGGGGTCTCCAGCCCCACATCCCCCCCCCGCCCCCCTATAGTGGACTGTCATTGCTTCGGGTTACCGCGGCGTTATGGGATCGCCGTCCTCTGCGCTGTGGGGTTTTGTATCAGCTTCGGGATCCGCTGTAACCTCGGGGTGGCCGTGGTCAGCATGGTCAATGGGGAGGTAAATGGGGTCCCTATGGGGTCCCTATGGGGTCCTTATGGGGTCCTTATGGGGTTAATGGGGGGTTATGGGGTCCCTATGGGGTCCTTATGGGGTCATTATGGGGCTATGGGGTCCCTATGGGGTCCTTATGGGGTCAGTGGGGGGCTATGGGGTAGTTATGGTGGGGTTATGGGGTCTTTATGGGGTCCTTATGGGGTCAATGGGGAGGTAAATGGGGCTATGGGGTCGCTATGGGGTCAATGGGGAGGTAAATGGGGGCCTTATAGGGGACTTATGGGGTCAATGGGGGGCTATGGGGTCCTTATGGGGTTATGGGGAGGTAAATGGGGTTATGGGGTCGCTATGGGGTCCTTATGGGGTTATGGGGTCCTTATGGGGTTATGGGGAGGTAAATGGGGTTATGGGGTCGCTATGGGGTCCCTATGGGGTCCTTATGGGGTCCTTATGGGGTTAATGGGGTTATGGGGTCCCTATGGGGTCTTTATGGGGTCCTTATGGGGTCCTTATGGGGTCAATGGGGAGGTAAATGGGGTTATGGGGTCGCTACGGGGTCCTTATGGGGTCCTTATGGGGTCAATGGGGAGGTAAATGGGGGCCTTATAGGGGACTTATGGGGTCAATGGGGAGGTAAATGGGGTTATGGGGTCGCTATGGGGTCCCTATGGGGTCAATGGGGAGGTAAATGGGGGCCTTATAGGGGACTTATGGGGTCATTGAGGATTATGGGGTCCTTATGGGGTTATGGGGAGGTAAATGGGGTTATGGGTCCTTATAGGGGACTTATGGGGTCAATGGGGGGCTATGGGGTCCTTATGGGGTCAATGGGGAGGTAAATGGGGTTATGGGGTCGCTATGGGGTCCTTATGGGGTCTTTATGGGGTCCTTTTGGGGTCCTTATGGGGTCAATGGGGAGGTAAATGGGGTTATGGGGTCGCTATGGGGTCCTTATAAGGTTAATGGGGGATTATGAGGCCCTTATGGGGTCAATGGGGAGGTAAATGGGGTTATGGGGTCGCTATGGGGTCAATGGGGAGGTAAATGGGGTTATGGGGTCCTTATGGGGTCCTTATGGGGTTAATGGGGGATTATGGGGTCCTTATGGGGTCAATGGGGAGGTAAATGGGGTTATGGGGTCGCTATGGGGTCCTTATGGGGTCAATGGGGAGGTAAATGGGGGCCTTATAGGGGACTTATGGGGTCAATGGGGAGGTAAGGGGGCGGTTATGGGGTCGCTATGGGGTCCTTATGGGGTTAATGGGGGGGTTATGGGGTCCTTATGGGGTCAATGGGGAGGTAAATGGGGTTATGGGGTCCTTATAGGGGACTTATGGGGTCATTGGGGGGCTATGGGGTAGTTATGGGGGGCTTATGGGGTCCTTATGGGGTCAGTGGGGAGGTAAATGGGGAGTTATGGGGTCGCTATGGGGTCCTTATGGGGCGACTGGGGGGTTATGGGTTCCCTATGGGTCCGGGCTCTATGGGGCAGCCCCATAAGCGCCCCATATCCGCCCCATAGCACGCTCAGTTCCATTGGGACCCCGATGATGGCTCATAGGATCCTATAGGATCCCTATGGGTCTATAGGGCCACTATAGGATCCCTACGAGTCTATAGGGTCACTATAGGATCCCTATGGGTCTATAGGGTCACTATAGGATCCCTATGGGTCCGGGCTCTATGGGGCAGCCCCATAACCGCCCCATACCCGCCCCATAGCACGCTCAGTTCCATTGGGACCCCGATACATTGGGGATGATCCACGGCTCATAGGATCCTATAGGGTTCCTATGGGTCAGGGGCAGATCCCTATGGGTCTATAGGGTCGCTATACGGTCTATAGGATCCTATAGGATCCCTATGGGTCTGGGCTCTATGGGGCAGCCCCATAACCGCCCCATATCCGCCCCATAGCACGCTCAGTTCCATTGGGACCCCGAGACGGTGGGGATGATCCACGGTTCGTTCTTTTGGGGTTACATCGTCACCCAGATCCCGGGCGGGTTCATCGCACAGAAATTCGCTGCCAACAGGTTTGGGAAACACTAAAAGACCCCAGACCCCAAATAACCCCAAATAACCCCAAATAACCCCCCATGACCCCAAATAACCCCAAATAACCCCCCTGACCCCAAATAACCCCAAATAACCCCAAATAACCCCCCATGACCCCAAATAACCCCCCCAACCCCAAATAACCCCCCTGACCCCAAATAACCCCCCCATGACCCCAAATAACCCCCCCCGGACCCCAAATAACCCCCCTGACCCCAAATAACCCCCCCCGGACCCCAAATAACCCCCATGACCCCAAATAACCCCCCTGACCCCAAATAACCCCCCATGACCCCAAATAACCCCCCCAACCCCAAATAACCCCCATGACCCCAAATAACCCCCCCTGACCCCAAATAACCCCAAATAACCCCAAATAACCCCAAATAACCCCCATGACCCCAAATAACCCCAAATAACCCCAAATAACCCCAAATAACCCCCCTGACCCCAAATAACCCCCCATGATCCCAAATAACCCCAAATAACCCCCATGACCCCAAATAACCCCCCATGACCCCAAATAACCCCCATGACCCCAAATAACCCCCCATGACCCCAAATAACCCCCCTGACCCCAAATAACCCCCCCTGACCCCAAATAACCCCCCTGACCCCAAATAACCCCCCATGACCCCAAATAACCCCCCCTGGCCCCAGATAACCCCCCATGACCCCAAATAACCCCCCTGACCCCAAATAACCCCCCATGACCCCAAATAACCCCCCCTGACCCCAAATAACCCCCCATGACCCCAAATAACCCCCCCATAACCCCAAATAACCCCAAATAACCCCCATGACCCCAAATAACCCCCCCCAACCCCAAATAACCCCAAATAACCCCAAATAACCCCCATGACCCCAAATAACCCCAAATAACCCCAAATAACCCCCCGACCCCAAATAACCCCCCATGACCCCAAATAACCCCCATGACCCCAAATAACCCCCATGACCCCAAATAACCCCAAATAACCCCAAATAACCCCAAATAACCCCCCCGACCCCAAATAACCCCCATGACCCCAAATAACCCCACTGACCCCAAATAACCCCACCCCCACTTCCTCTTCCTCCCCCCACTTCCTGTTTCCCCTCACTTCCTCTTCCTGTCCCTCACTTCCTGTTTCCCCTCACTTCCTGTTCCGGTCCCTCACTTCCTGTTCCTGTCCCTCACTTCCTGTTCCGGTCCTCCACTTCCTCTTCCTGCCCCCACTTCCTGTTTCCCCTCACTTCCTGTTCCTGCCCCCCACTTCCTGTTTCCCCTCACTTCCGGTTTACCCTCACTTCCTGTTTCCCCCCACTTCCTGTTTCCCCCACTTCCTCTTCCTTCCCCTCACTTCCTGTTTCCCCCACTTCCTGTTTCCTGTCTCTCACTTCCTGTTCCTGTCCCCCACTTCCTCTTCCTGCCCCCCACTTCCTGTTTCCCCCCACTTCCTGTTCCGGTCCTCCACTTCCTGTTCCTGCCCCCCACTTCTTGTTTCCCTCACTTCCTGTTTCCCTCCACTTCCTGTTCCGCCCTCCCACTTCCTCTTCCTCCCCCCACTTCCTGTTCCTGCCCTCACTTCCTGTTCCGGTCCTTCACTTCCTGTTTCCCCTCACTTCCTGTTCCGGTCCCCACTTCCTGTTCTTGCCCCCTACTTCCACTTCCTGCCCCCCACTTCCTCTTCCTACCACCCACTTCCTGTTTCCCCTCACTTCCTGTTCCTGCCCCCCACTTCCTGTTCCGGTCCCCACTTCCTGTTCCTGCCCCCTACTTCCACTTCCTGTTCCCCACTTCCTGTTCCTGCCTCACTTCCTGTTTTCCCCCACTTCCTGTTCCCATCCCCCACTTCCTGTTTCCCTCCACTTCCTGTTTCCCCCTACTTCCTCTTCCTGTCCCCCACTTCCTGTTTCCCCTCACTTCCTGTTTCCGGTCGCTCACTTCCTGTTTCCGGTCGGTCACTTCCTGTTTCCGGTCTCAGGGTTTTCGGCCTGGCGATCGTTTCCACATCCGTGTTGAACATGTTGATCCCTTCGGCCGCCCGCACCCACGTGGGCTGCGTCATCGCCGTGCGCGTCATGCAGGGCCTGGTCGAGGTCAGCTCCCATTGGCTGACGGAGCCGGAAGTGGGCGGGGCTAAGCTCCCATTGGCTGACAGCCCACATAGCCCCACCCACCAATGGATCCCATTGGTTGACTCCTCCTCTTAGCCCCGCCCCCACACTTATCTCCCATTGGCTGACTCCCCTCATGGCCCCGCCCCCCAATTGATCCCATTGGTTGAATCCTCCTGTCATTCATCACAGTGTGGCAACTCATTGCCCCGCCCACACTCATCTCCCATTGGCTGACTCCCCTCTTAGCCCCGCCCCCCGATGGATCCCATTGGCCGAATCCTCCCCCCATTCACCCCAATAGATCCCATTAGCTCCGCCCACACTCATCTCCCATTGGAAACTCCCTTCTTAGCCCCACCCACCCACATGACAGCTCCCATTGGCTGACTCCTCTTAGCCCCGCCCACCCACACTCATCTCCCATTGGCTGACGCCCCTCATAGCCCCGCCCCCCAATGGATCTCATTGGTGGAACCCTCCCCCATTCATCTCAATTGATCCCATTAGCCCCGCCCACTCGCAGCTCCCATTGGCTGACTCCTCCTCTTAGCCCCGCCCACCCACACTCATCTCCCATTGGCTGACGCCCCTAATAGCCCCGCCCCCGATGGATCTCATTGGTTGACTCCTCCCCCCATTCATCTCAATGGCTCCCATTAGCCCCGCCCACTCGCAGCTCCCATTGGCTGACTCCTCCTCTTAGCCCCACCCACCCACACTAATCTCCCATTGGCTGACTCCCCTCATAGCCCCACCCCCCAATGGATCCCATTGGTCGAACCCTCCCCCATTAATCCCAATGGATCCCATTTGCCCCGCCCACACTCATCTCCCATTGGCTGACTCCCCTCATAGCCCCGCCCCCCGATGGATCTCATTGGTTGATTCCTCCCTCCATTCATCCCAATGGATCCCACTTGCCCCGTCCCCACACTCATCTCCCATTGGCTGCCTCCCCCCCTAACCCCGCCCCCCGATGGATCTCATTGGTTGATTCCTCCCTCCATTCATCCCAATGGATCCCACTTGCCCCGCCCCCACACTCATCTCCCATTGGCTGCCTCCCCCTCGTGGCCCCGCCCCCCGACGTCTCCCATTGGTCGGTTTCAGGGCGTGACGTACCCGGCCTGTCACGGGATCTGGAGCAAATGGGCCCCGCCCCTCGAGAGGAGTCGCCTGGCAACGACCGCGTTCTGTGGTGGGCGGGGCCGGAAGTGGGAGGGGCATGGGGCGGAAGTGGGCGGGGCCAGGGCCGGGAGTGGGAGCGGGGCCGGAAGTGGGAGGGGCATGGGCCGGAAGTGGGCGGGGCCAGGGCCGGGAGTGGGAGCGGGGCCGGAAGTGGGAGGGGCATGGGCCGGAAGTGGAAGCGGGGCCGGAAGTGTGGGGGGGGCGGGGGGGACGCTCGGGGCCTGGGCCGGAAGTGGGTGGGGTGGGACCGGAAGGGGCGGGGCCTGGGCCGGAAGTGGGAGGGACCTGGACGTGAGGGGTGAGACCGGAAGTGGGTGGGGCTGGAAGTTGGATTGGGGTCGGAAAGGGGCGGAAAGGGGCGTGGCCGGAAGTGGGGGGGGCAGGGCCGGAAGTTGTTGGAGTGGGACCGGAAGGGGCGGGGCCTGGACCGGAAGGGGGGGGGAGAAACTGGCGGGGCCGGAAGCGAGGGACGGAAGTAGGGGGGGGCGGGTGGGAGGGCGGGGCCGGAAGTGGGGTGACGGCCGGAAGGGGGCGTGGCCGGAAATGGGGATGGGTCGGAAGGGGCGGGACCGGAAGTGGGTGTTAGGACCGGAAGTGGGCTGAACCGGAAGTGAGGGGTGTGGGACCGGAAGGGGCGGGGCCGGAAGTGGTGATGGGAGCCCATATACCCCCTATAACCCCATATATACCCCCTATAACCCCATATATACCCCCCATAACCCCATATATACCCCCATAACCCCATATATACCCCCTATAACCCCATATATCCCCTATAACCCCATATATACCCCATATAACCCCATATATACCCCCTATAACCCCATATATACCCCCCATAACCCCATATATACCCCCTATAACCCCATATATACCCCCTATAACCCCATATATACCCCCTATAACCCCATATACACCCCATATAACCCCATATATACCCCATATACCCCATATATACCCCCTATAACCCCATATACCCCCTATAACCCCATATATACCCCCATAACCCCATATATCCCCCTATAACCCCATATATACCCCCTATAACCCCATATATACCCCCCATAACCCCATATATACCCCCCATAACCCCATATATACCCCCCATAACCCCATATATACCCCTATAACCCCATATATACCCCCTATAACCCCATATATACCCCCTATAACCCCATATATACCCCCATAACCCCATATACACCCCCCATAACCCCATATATACCCCCTATAACCCCATATACACCCCCCATAACCCCATATATACCCCCTATAACCCCATATATACCCCCCATAACCCCATATTTCCCCCTATAACCCCATATATACCCCTATAACCCCATATATACCCCCCATAACCCCATATTTCCCCCCTATAACCCCATATTTCCCCCCTATAACCCCATATATACCCCCTATAACCCCATATATACCCCCATAACCCCATATATACCCCCCATAACCCCATATATACCCCCTATAACCCCATATATACCCCCTATAACCCCATATATACCCCCTATAACCCCATATACCCCCTATAACCCCATATATACCCCATATAACCCCATATATACCCCATAACCCCATATATACCCCCCATAACCCCATATATACCCTATATCCCCATAGGTTCCTATGCGGGTGCTGTGGTTGCGATGCCTTTGGCCGGGCTCCTGGTTCAATACACCGGATGGAGCTCCGTCTTCTACGTCTACGGTGGGACCCCGTGACCTCTGACCCTGTGACCCCTGACCCTGTGACCTCTGACCCCTTGACCCCAACCATGTGACCCCGATCCCATGACCTGACCCGATGACCTTTAACACCCCATGACCCTGTACCCACTTTGACCCCATGACCTATGACCCCAGATCCTTTGACCCCATGACCCATGACCCCTTGACCCCATGACCTGTGACCCCCCTTGACCCTGTGACCTTTGACCTCATGACCCCGATCTCTTGACCCCATGACCCCATGACACTTGACCACATGACCTGTAACCCCCCCCTTGACCCTGTGACCTTTGACCCCATGACCCATGACCCCTTGACCCCATGACCTGTGACCCCTTGACCCTGTGGTCTATGACCCCTTGACCCCATGACCCGTGACCCCTTGACCCCATGACCTGTGACCCCTTGACCCCATGACCCGTGACCCCTTGACCCCATGACCCGTGACCCCTTGACCCTGTGGCCTATGACCCCTTGACCCCGTGACCTGTGACATCTGACCCCATGACCTGTGACCCCTTGACCCCTTGACCTGTGACCCTTGACCCCATGACCTGTGACCCCTTGACCCGTGACCCCTTGACCCTGTGATCTATGACCCCTTGACCCCATGACCTGTGACATCTGACCCCATGACCCATGACCCCTTGACCCCATGACCCGTGACCCCTTGACCCCATGACCCTTGACCCCTTGACCCCATGACCCGTGACCCCTTGACCCCATGACCTGTGACCCCTTGACCCCGTGTCCTGTGACCCCTTGACCCCATGACCCGTGACCCCATGACCCCCGATCCCTTGACCCCATGACCTGTGACCCTCTTCACCCTGTGACCTTTGACCCCATGACCCCTGATCCCTTGACCCCATACCCACTTGACCCCATGGCCCATGACCCCTTGACCTATGACCCCTTGACCCCATGACCTGTGACCCCTTGACCCCTTGACCTTTGACCCTTGACCCCGTGCCCTCTGACCCGCAGGCAGTTTCGGGCTGTGCTGGTACATGTTCTGGGTGCTGGTTTCCTACGAGAGCCCCGCGGTGCATCCGACCATCAGCAGCGAGGAGAGGAAATACATCCAGGATAGTATAGGGGAGAGCCAAGGGAGTAACCCACTATTGGTATGTATAGCATATATATAGGGTTATATATGGGATATATAGAGATATATGGGGTTATATGGGGGTATATGGGGGTATATGGGGTTATATGGGGTTATATGGGGGTATATGGGGGTATATGGGGTTATATGGGGGTATATGGGGGGTATATGGGGGGATATGGGGTTATATGGGGGTATATAGAGATATATGGGGTTATATGGGGTTATATGGGGTTATATGGGAGCTGTAGGGGGTTATATGGGATCTATAGGGGGTTATATGGGGTTATATGGGAGCTATAGGGGGTTATATGGGGTTATATGGGGGTATATGGGGGTTATATGGGGTTATATGGGGGTATATGGGGGTATATGGGGTTATATGGGGTTATATGGGGGTATATGGGGGTATATGGGGTTATATGGGGGTATATGGGGGGTATATGGGGGGATATGGGGTTATATGGGGGTATATAGAGATATATGGGGTTATATGGGGTTATATGGGGTTATATGGGAGCTGTAGGGGGTTATATGGGATCTATAGGGGGTTATATGGGGTTATATGGGAGCTATAGGGGGTTATATGGGGTTATATGGGGGTATATGGGGTTATATGGGGTTATATGGGGGTATATGGGGGTATATGGGGTTATATGGGGTTATATGGGGGTATATGGGGGTATATGGGGGGATATGGGGGTATATGGGGGTATATGGGGTTATATGGGGTTATATGGGGTTATATGGGGATATATGGGGTTATATGGGGGTATATGAGGGTATATGGGGTTATATGGGGTTATATGGGGGTATATGGGGAAATACATCCAGGACAGTATAGGGGAGAGTCAGGGCAGCAATCCATTATTGGTATGTATAGCATATATATGGGATATATGGGGATATATGGGGGTATATGGGGTTATATGGGGTTATATGGGGTTATATGGGGGTATATGGGGGTATATGGGGTTATATGGGGTTATATGGGGGTATATGGGGTTATATGGGGGTATATGGGGAAATACATCCAGGATAGTATAGGGGAGAGCCAAGGGAGTAATCCCCTATTGGTATGTATGGGGTTATATGGGATATATAGAGATATATGGGGTTATATGGGGGTATATGGGGGTATATGGGGGTATATGGGGGTATATGGGGTTATATGGGGTTATATGGGGTTATATGGGGTTATATGGGGTTATATGGCGGTATATGGGGTTATATGGGGTTATATGGGGAAATACATCCAGGACAGTATAGGGGAGAGCCAAGGGAGTAACCCATTATTGGTATGTATGGGATTATATATGGGATATATAGAGATATATGGGGATATATGGGGTTATATGGGGATATATGGGGTTATATGGGGTTATATGGGGTTATATGGGGTTATATGGGGTTATATGGGGAAATACATCCAGGATAGTATAGGGGAGAGCCAGGGACAGAACCCACTATTGGTATGTATGGGATATATATGGGATATATGGGATATATAGAGATATATGGGGGTATATGGGGGTATATGGGGTTATATGGGGTTATATGGGGGTATATGGGGGTATATGGGGAAATACATCCAGGACAGTATAGGGGAGAGTCAGGGACATAACCCACTATTGGTATGTATGGGATATATATGGGGTTATATGGGGTTATATGGGGTTATATGGGGTTATATGGGGTTATATGGGGGTATATGGGGATATATGGGGTTATATGGGGTTATATGGGAGCTATAGGGGGTTATATGGGGTTATATGGGGGTATATGGGGATATATGGGGTTATATGGGGTTATATGGGAGCTATAGGGGGTTATATGGGGTTATATGGGGGGATATGGGGGTATATGGGGAAATACATCCAGGACAGTATAGGGGAGAGCCAGGGCAGCAATCCATTATTGGTATGTATGGGATATATAGGGTTATATGGGGTTATATGGGGTTATATGGGGTTATATGGGGTTATATGGGGTTATATGGGGTTATATGGGGGTATATGGGGAAATACATCCAGGACAGTATAGGGGAGAGCCAAGGGAGTAATCCCCTATTGGTATGTATGGGATTGTATGGGATTATATGGGATATATAGAGATATATGGGGTTATATGGGGGTATATGGGGTTATATGGGGTTATATGGGATTTATAAGGGCTTATATGGGAGCTATGGGGGGTTACATGGGATCTATATGGGGTTATATGGGGTTATATGGGATCTATATGGGGTTATATGGGGTTATAAGGGGTTATATGGGAGCTGTAGGGGGTTATATGGGAGCTATAGGGGGTTATATGGGGTTATATGGGGATATATAGGGTTATATGGGAGCTATATGGGGTTATATGGGGGTATATGGGGTTATATGGGGATATATGGGGGTATATGGGGTTATATGGGGTTATATGGGGTTATATGGGGTTATATGGGAGCTATATGGGGTTATATGGGGATATATGGGGGTATATGGGGTTATATGGGGATATATGGGGGTATATGGGGTTATATGGGGTTATATGGGGAAATACATCCAGGACAGTATAGGGGAGAGTCAGGGCAGCAACCCACTATTGGTATGTATGGGGTTATATGGGGATATATGGGGGTATATGGGGTTATATGGGGTTATATGGGGTTATATGGGGTTATATGGGGGTATATGGGGAAATACATCCAGGACAGTATAGGGGAGAGCCAGGGCAGCAATCCCCTATTGGTATGTATGGGGGTATATGGGGGTATATGGGGGTATATGGGGTTATATGGGGTTATATGGGGGTATATGGGGGTATATGGGGGTATATGGGGTTATATGGGGGTATATGGGGTTATATGGGGGTATATGGGGGTATATGGGGTTATATGGGGTTATATGGGGGTATATGGGGGTATATGGGGGTATATGGGGTTATATGGGGTTATATGGGGGTATATGGGGGTATATGGGGTTATATGGGGTTATATAGAGATATATGGGGTTATATGGGGTTATATGGGGAAATACATCCAGGACAGTATAGGGGAGAGCCAAGGGAGTAATCCATTACTGGTATGTATGGGATTATATATGGGATATATAGAGATATATGGGGGTATATGGGGGTATATGGGGTTATATGGGGGTATATGGGGATATATGGGGTTTTATGGGGTTATATGGGGTTATATGGGATCTATATTAGGTTATACGGGAGCTATAGGGGGTTATATGGGGTTATATGGGAGCTATAGGGGGTTATATGGGGTTATATGGGGTTATATGGGGTTATATGGGGGTATATGGGGTTATATGGGGAAATACATCCAGGACAGTATAGGGGAGAGCCAAGGGAGTAATCCATTACTGGTATGTATGGGATTATATATGGGATATATAGAGATATATGGGGGTATATGGGGGTATATGGGGTTATATGGGGGTATATGGGGATATATGGGGTTTTATGGGGTTATATGGGGTTATATGGGATCTATATTAGGTTATACGGGAGCTATAGGGGGTTATATGGGGTTATATGGGAGCTATAGGGGGTTATATGGGGTTATATGGGGTTATATGGGGGTATATGGGGTTATATGGGGGTATATGGGGGTATATGGGGGGATATGGGGGGATATGGGGTTATATGGGGTTATATGGGGGTATATGGGGTTATATGGGGGTATATGGGGTTATATGGGGGTATATGGGGTTATATGGGGTTATATGGGGGTATATGGGGTTATATGGGGGTATATGGGGAAATACATCCAGGACAGTATAGGGGAGAGCCAGGGACATAACCCACTATTGGTATGTATGGGGTTATATAGAGATATATGGGATATATAGAGATATATGGGGGTATATGGGGTTATATGGGGAAATACATCCAGGACAGTATAGGGGAGAGTCAGGGCCATAACCCACTATTGGTTTGTATGGGGTTATATAGAGATATAAGGGTTATATAGGGTTATATGGGGGTATATGGGGTTATATGGGGTTATATGGGGGTATATGGGGATATATGGGGGTATATGGGGTTATATGGGGTTATATGGGGTTATATGGGGTTATATGGGGATATATGGGGGTATATGGGGTTATATGGGGAAATACATCCAGGACAGTATAGGGGAGAGTCAGGGCAGCAATCCATTACTGGTATGTATGGGATTGTATAGGGTTATATAGAGATATATGGGATATATAGAGATATATGGGGTTATATGGGGTTATATGGGGTTATATGGGGTTATATGGGGGTATATGGGGTTATATGGGGTTATATGGGGTTATATGGGGGGATATGGGGGTATATGGGGGGATATGGGGGTATATGGGGGTATATGGGGTTATATGGGGTTATATGGGGTTATATGGGGGTATATGGGGTTATATGGGGTTATATGGGGAAATACATCCAGGACAGTATAGGGGAGAGCCAGGGACATAACCCACTATTGGTATGTATGGGATATATAGAGATATATGGGATATATAGAGATATATGGGGGTATATGGGGGTATATGGGGTTAATGGGGGTATATGGGGTTATATGGGGGGATATGGGGTTATATGGGGTTATATGGGGATATATGGGGGTATATGGGGTTATATGGGGTTATATGGGGTTATATGGGGAAATACATCCAGGATAGTATAGGGGAGAGCCAAGGGAGTAACCCACTATTGGTTTGTATGGGATTGTATGGGATATATGGGGTTATATGGGGGTATATGGGGGTATATGGGGTTATATGGGGGTATATGGGGTTATATGGGGAAATACACCCAGGACAGTATAGGGGAGAGCCAGGGACATAACCCACTATTGGTATGGGATATATAGAGATATATGGGGATATATGGGGGTATATGGGGTTATATGGGGTTATATGGGGAAATACATCCAGGACAGTATAGGGGAGAGTCAGGGACATAACCCATTACTGGTATGTATGGGATATATATGGGGTTATATAGAGATATATGGGATATATAGAGATATATGGGGGTATATGGGGATATATGGGGGTATATGGGGTTATGTGGGGAAATACATCCAGGACAGTATAGGGGAGAGTCAGGGCAGCAATCCATTACTGGTATGTATGGGATATATATGGGATATATAGAGATATATGGGGGTATATGGGGTTATATGGGGGTATATGGGGAAATACATCCAGGATAGTATAGGGGAGAGTCAGGGACATAACCCACTATTGGTTTGTATGGGATTATATAGAGATATATGGGATATATGGGATATATGGGGTTATATGGGGATATATGGGGATATATGGGGTTATATGGGGTTATATGGGAGATATATGGGGTTATATGGGGTTATATGGGGGTATATGGGGTTATATGGGGTTATATGGGGGTATATGGGGTTATATGGGGTTATATGGGGTTATATGGGGTTATATGGGGTTATATGGGAGCTATATGGGGTTATATGGGGATATATGGGGTTATATGGGGTTATATGGGGTTATATGGGGGTATATGGGGTTATATGGGGTTATATGGGGTTATATGGGGTTATATGGGGGTATATGGTATATATGGGGTTATATGGGGGTATATGGGGATATATGGGGTTATATGGGGGTATATGGGGTTATATGGGGGTATATGGGATTATATAGGGTTATATGGGGTTATATGGGGTTATATGGGGGTATATGGGGAAATACATCCAGGATAGTATAGGGGAGAGCCAGGGCCATAACCCACTATTGGTTTGTATGGGGTTATATAGAGATATAAGGGTTATATAGGGTTATATGGGGGTATATGGGGTTATATGGGGTTATATGGGGTTATATGGGGATATATGGGGTTATATGGGGGTATATGGGGGTATATGGGGGTATATGGGGTTATATGGGGTTATATGGGGATATATGGGGTTATATGGGGGTATATGGGGGTATATGGGGGTATATGGGGTTATATGGGGTTATATGGGGTTATATGGGGTTATATGGGGGTTATATGGGGTTATATGGGGTTATATGGGGAAATACATCCAGGACAGCATAGGGGAGAGCCAAGGGAGCAATCCCCTATTGGTTTGTATGGGATATATATGGGGTTATATGGGGTTATATGGGGTTATATGGGGTTATATGGGGGTATATGGGGATATATGGGGATATATGGGGGTATATGGGGAAATACATCCAGGACAGTATAGGGGAGAGTCAGGGACATAACCCATTATTGGTATGTATGGGATTGTATAGGGTTATATAGAGATATATGGGGTTATATGGGGGTTATATGGGGTTATATGGAGTTATATGGGGTTATATGGGGTTATATGGGGTTATATGGGGTTATATGGGAGCTGTAGGGGGTTATATGGGAGCTATAGGGGGTTATATGGGGTTATATGGGAGATATATGGGGGTTATATGGGGTTATATGGGGGGATATGGGGTTATATGGGGTTATATGGGGGTATATGGGGTTATATGGGGGTATATGGGGTTATATGGGGTTATATGGGGTTATATGGGGTTATATGGGGGTATATGGGGTTATAGGGGGTTATAGGGGGTTATATGGGGTTATATGGGGGTATATGGGGTTATATGGGGGTATATGGGGTTATATGGGGGTATATGGGGAAATACATCCAGGACAGTACAGGGGAGAGCCAGGGCAGCAATCCATTACTGGTATGTATGGGGTTATATGGGGTTATATGGGGTTATATGGGGAAATACATCCAGGACAGTATAGGGGAGAGTCAAGGGAGTAACCCATTACTGGTATGGGATATATATGGGAGATATATGGGGTTATATGGGGGTATATGGGGGTATATGGGGGTTATATGGGGGTTATATGGGAGCTGTAGGGGGTTATATGGGATCTATATGGGGTTATATAGGGTTATATGGGGTTATATGGGAGCTGTAGGGTGTTATATGGGAGCTATAGGGGGTTATATGGGGTTATATGGGAGATATATGGGGGTTATATGGGGTTATATGGGAGCTATGGGGGGTTATATGGGGTTATATGGGGGTATATGGGGTTATATGGGGTTATATGGGAGCTGTAGGGGGTTATATGGGAGCTATAGGGGATTATATAGGGGTTTATGGGGTTATATGGGAGCTATGGGGAACTACATCCAGGACAGTATAGGGGAGAGCCAAGGGAGTAATCCATTATTGGTATGGGATTGTATGGGATATATGGGGTTATATGGGGGTATATGGGGTTATATGGGGATATATGGGGTTATATGGGGTTATATGAGCTCCCCCCCCTATATCCCAGCTGACCACCCCATGGCGGCAGTTCCTGATGTCACTGCCCGTGTGGGGTTATGGGGGGCTATGGGGTCTATATGGGGTCTGTATGGGGTCTGTATGGGTTTGTATGGGGTTTCTATGGGGTTATAGGGTTGTAGGGTGGTTATAGGGTCTAAGCCCCCCCTCTATCCCAGCTGGCCACCCCATGGCGGCAGTTCCTGATATTGCTCCCTGTATGGGGTTATGGGGGGCTATGGGGTCTATATGGGGTCTATATGGGGTTTCTATGGGGTTATGGGGTCTGTATAAGGGTTATAGGGTCATAGATATCCCCTATCCCAGCTGGCCACCCCATGGCGGCAGTTCCTGACGTCGCTGCCCGTGTACGCCATCATCGTGGCCAACTTCTGCCGCAGTTGGACCTTCTACCTGCTGCTCATCAGCCAACCGGCATACTTTGAGGAGGTGTTCGGGTTTGAGATCAGCAAGGTGAGACCCCATAGGGACCCCCCCCAAATAGAGACCACCCCCAAATATAGAGACCCCCACCCCATATAGGGACCCCCCTACTTCGAGGAGGTGTTTGGGTTTGAGATCAGCAAGGTGAGACCCCAACCCAAATAGAGACCACCCCCCATATAGAGACCCCCACCCCATATAGGGACCCCCCTACTTCGAGGAGGTGTTTGGGTTTGAGATCAGCAAGGTGAGACCCCAACCCAAATAGAGACCCCATAGAGACCCCATAGGGACCCCCACCCCATATAGGGACCCCCACCCCATATAGAGGGGTCCCACCCCATATAGAGGGACCCCCCCCATATATAGAGACCCCCACAGGACCCCCCCCAGATAAAGACCCCTATAGGGGAGCCCCTTACTTTGAGGAGGTGTTTGGGTTTGAGATCAGCAAGGTGAGACCCCAACCCAAATAGAGACCCCATAGAGATCCCATAGGGACCCCATAGGGACCCCATAGAGACCCCATAGAGACCCCATAGGGACCCCATAGGGACCCCATAGAGACTCCATAGGGACCCCATAGAGACCCCATAGAGACCACCCCCCATAGAGACCCCATAGAGACCCCATAGAGACCCCATAGAGACCCCATAGAGACCACCCCCCATAGGGACCCCATAGAGACCCCATAGAGACCCCATAGGGACCCCATAGGGACCACCCCCCATAGAGACCCCATAGAGACCACCCCCCATAGAGACCCCATAGAGACCCCATAGAGATCCCATAGAGACCCCATAGAGACCCCATAGAGACCCCCACCCCATATAGGGACCCCCCTACTTCGAGGAGGTGTTTGGGTTTGAGATCAGCAAGGTATGAGACCCCCCCCCAAATAGAGACCCCATAGAGACCCCCACCCCATATAGGGACCCCCACCCCATATAGAGGGACCCCCACCCCATACAGAGGGACCCCCACCCCATACAGAGGGATCACCCCCATATATAGAGACCAAGCCCATATATAGAGATCCCCATTAATTAACTAACCCCCACCATTAACTAATTAACTAACCCCCACCATTAATTAATTAACCCCATTAATTAATTAAAGTTGTGCCTGCTGTTGTCCCTTCCCCACCTGCTGATGACCATCGTGGTTTCCCCTCTTTAACCCCCCCCCCATTAATTAATTAACCCCCTCATTAATTAACTAAAGCCCCCACTAATTAATTAAGCCCCCCATTACTTAATTAACCCCCCATTAATTAATTAATGTGGGCCTGCTGTTGTCCCTTCCCCACCTGCTGATGACCATCATGGTTTCCCCTCTTTAACCCCCCCCCCATTAATTAATTACACCCCCCATTAATTAATTAACCCCCCCATTAACTAATAAACCCCCTCATTAATTAATAAACCCCCCACTAATTAATTAACCCCCCATTAATTAATTAAGTTGAGCCTGCTGTTGTCCCTTCCCCACCTGCTGATGTCCATCGTGGTTCCCCCTCTTCAACCCCCCCCCCATTAATTAATTAACCCCCCATTAATTAACTAACCCCCCCACTAATTAACTAACCCCCTCATTAATCAATCACCCTCCCTATTAATTAATTAACCCTCCCATTAATTAATGTGGGCCTGCTGTCAGCCCTCCCCCACCTGCTGATGTCCATCGTGCTTCCCCCCTCTTTAACCCCCCCCCTATTAATTAATTAACCCCAATTAATTAATCCCCCCCGTTAATTAACGCAGGTGGGGCTGCTGTCGGCCCTGCCCCACCTGGTGATGACCATCGTGGTTCCCATTGGGGGGCAGATCGCCGACCACCTGCGCTCCAGGGGCATCATGTCCACCACCAACGTGCGCAAGATGATGAACTGCGGAGGTTTCTATGGGGTCCTATGGGGTTTCTATGGGGTCTATGGGGTCCTATAGGGCTGGGGGGGGGTCTTATGGGGTCCTGTAGGGCTGGGGGGGGTCTTATGGGGTTTTATGGGGTCTTATGGGGCTGGGGGGGGTCCTATGGGGGTCTTATGGAGTCCTATGAGGCAGCTATGGGGGTCTTATGGGGTCCTATGGGGTTCCTATGGGATCCTATGGAGTCCTATGGGGGTCTTATGGGGTCCTATGGGGTCTTATGGGGTCCTATGGGGTTGGGCAGAGTCCTATGGGGTCTATGGGGGTCTTATGGGGTCCTATAGGGTCTTATGGGGGTCTTATGGGGTCCTATAGGGTCCTATTGGGGTCCTATGGGGTTCTATGGGGTCCTATGGAGTCCTATGGGCTCTTATGGGGTCTTATGGGGTCCTATGGGGCTGGGGGGGTCCTATGGGGTCTTATGGGGCCCTATGGGGTCTTATGGGGTCTATGGGGGTCTTATGGGGTCCTATAGAGTCCTATGGGGTCCTATAGGGTCTTATGGGGTCCTATAGGGTCTTATGGGGTCTTATGGGGACTTATGGGGTCCTATGGGGCTGGGCAGGGTCCTATGGGGTTTCTATGGGGTTCTATGGTGTCCTATGGGATCTATGGGGGTTCTATGGGGTCTTATGGTGTCTATGGGTTCTTATATCTCCCCCTTTCCCCCCACCCCCCATATAACCCCCCCCATACCCACCCCCCCCTTCCCCTATTACCCCCCTACCCCCCTTAATTACCCCCTATTAATTACCCCCCCATTAATTACCCCCATTAATTACCCCCCCCCCCCCATAGGGTTCGGCATGGAGGCCACGCTGCTGCTGGTTGTTGGTTATTCGCATTCCCGGGCAGTCGCCATTTCCTTTTTGGTCCTTGCTGTTGGTTTTAGCGGATTCGCCATTTCCGGTGTGGTAAAGGGGGCGGGGCTTAGAGATAAAGGGGCGGGGCTTAGAGATAAAGGGGCGGGGCTTAGCGATAATGTACGTGCTATGTGAGGGGGCGGGGCTAAGCAAGGAGTGGGCGTGGCTTATCGAGGAGGGGGCGTGGCTTAGCTATAAACGGACGGGGCTTAGTGGAGAGGGGGCGTGGCTAAGCGATAGGGGGCGTGGCCAAACGAGGGGTGTGGCTTGGCGATATGGGCGTGGCTAATCGAGGGGGCGGGGCTTAGCTACAAATGGGCGGAGCTTAGCGATGGGGTGGGGCTAGCTGAGGAGGGGGTGGGGCTTAGTGATGAGGGGGGCGTGGCTTAGAGAGGAGGGGGCGGGGCTAAGGGTGGAGGGGGAGGGGCTAAAGGGCCCCATAACCTGCCCTTAGTTTTGTTCCTATTATGGGACCCCTCCCCTTTATTATGGGACACCCCCCATATGACCCCATAGGACACCCCCCCAGCCCCATAAGACCCCATAAGATCCCATGAGACCCCATAGGACCAGTCCCCAGCCCCATAAGACCCCATAAGACCCCATAGGACCCCAACCAGCCCCATAAGACCCCATAGGACCAGCCCCCAGCCCCATAAGAACCCATAAGACCCCAACCAGCCCCACAGGACCCCATAAGACCCCATAGGACCCCATAAGAACCTATAGGACCCCATAAGACCCCATAGGACCAGCCCCCAGCCCCATAAGACCCCATGAGACCCCATAAGACCCCATAGGACTCTAACCCCCCATAAGACCCCATGAGACCCATAGGACCCCCCCCTCCAGCCCCATAAGACCCCATGAGACCCTATAAGGCCCCATAAGCCCCCATGAGACCCCATGAAACCCCATAGGACCCCCCCCCAGCCCCATAGGACCCCATAAGACCCCATAGCCCCCCCCCCACCTCATAGGACCCCATAGGACCCCCCACACACCCCATAGGACCCATAGGACCCCCCCCAGCCCCATAAGACCCCATAAGACCCCATAAAACCCCATAAGACCCATAAGCCCCCATAGGACACCCCCAGCCACATAAGACTCCATAGGACCCCATAGGACACCATAAGAACCTATAGGACCCCATAGGACCCCATAAGAACCTATAGGACCCCAACCAGCCCCATAAGACCCCATAAGATCCCATAGGACTCCATAGGATCCCCCCCCAGCCCCATAAGACCCCATAAGAACCCATGAGACACCATAAGACCCCGTAGGACCCCATAGGATCCCCCCCAGCCCCATAAGACCCCATAAGATCCCATAAGAACCCATAAGACCCCATGAGACCCCCCCCCAGCCCCATAGGACCCCCCATAAGACCCCATGAGACCCCATGAGACCCCATAAGACCCCATGAGACCCCATAGGACCCCATAAGAACCTATAGGACCCCAACCAGCCCCATAAGACCCCATAGGACCCCCATAGCTGCCCCGTAAGACCCCATAGGACTCCATAGGATCCCCCCCCAGCCCCATAAGACCCCATAAGACCCTATAAGACCCCATAAGACCCTATAAGACCCCATAGGACCCTATAAGACCCCATAAGACCCCATAAGACCCCATAGGACCCCATAATCCCCTAACCCCCCCCATTTTCCCCTATAGGATTCAACGTGAACCACCTGGACATCGCCCCCCGTTACGCCAGCGTCCTTATGGGGTTGTCCAATGGGGTGGGCACCCTGTCGGGGATGGTCTGCCCCCTCATCGTGGGGGCCCTCACCAAGCATAAGGTGGGGGGGTCCTATGGGGTCTTATGGGGTCCTATGGGGTCTTATGGGGTCCTATGGGGTCCTATAGGGTGGGGGGGGGGGCCTATGGGTCCTATGGGGTGGGGTTGGGGTCCTATGTGGTCCTATGGGGTTGGGGGGGTCCTATGGGGTGGGGTGGGTGGGGGGCCTATGGGTCCTATGGGGTCTTATGGGGTCCTATGGGGCTGGGGGGGTCCTATGGGTCCTATGGGTCCTATGGGGTCCTATGGGGTCTTATGGGGTCCTATGGGGTCTTATGGGGCTGGGGGGGTCCTATGGGGTGGGGTTGGGGTCCTATGGGTCCTATGGGGTGGGGTGGGGGGGTCCTATGGTGTCCTATGGGGTCTTATGGGGCTGGGGGGGTCCTATGGGGTCCTATGGGTCCTATGGGGTGGGGTTGGGCTCCTATGGGGTCTTATAGGTCCTATGGGGTGGGGTGGGGGGGTCCTATGGGTCCTATGGGGTCCTATGGGGTCTTATGGGGCTGGGGGGGTTCCTATGGGTCCTATGGGGTCCAATGGGGTGGGCACCCTGTCGGGGATGGTCTGCCCCCTCATCGTGGGGGCCCTCACCAAGCATAAGGTATGGGGGGGTCCTATGGGGTCTTATGGGGTCCTATGGGGTCCTATAGGGTCTTATGGGGTCCTATGAGGTCTTATGGGACACCTATGGGGACTTATGGGGCTGGGGGGTCCCATGGGGTCTTATGGGGCTGGGGGGGGTCCTATGGGGTCTTATGGGGCTGGGGGGGGTCCTATGGGGTCTTATGGGGTCCTATGGGGTCTTATGGGGCTGGGGGGGTCCTATGGGGTGGGGGTGGTCCTATGGGGTCTTATGGGGCTGGGGGGGTCCTATGGGGTGGGGTTGGGGTCCTATGGGTCCTATGGGGTGGGGTCTTATGGGGTCCTATGGGGTCTTATGGGGTCTTATGGGGCTGGGGGGGGTCCTATGGGGTCCTATGGGTGTGTGGGGGGTCCTATGGGGTCTTATGGGGCTGGGGGGGTCCTATGGGGTGGGGGTGGTCCTATGGGTTCTATGGGGCTGGGGGGGGAGGGTCCTATGGGTCCTATGGGGTGTGGGGTGGGGTGGGGGTCCTATGGGTTCTATGGGGTCCTATGGGGTGGGGGGGGTCCTATGGGGTCTTATGGGGTCCTATGGGGTGGGCACCCTGTCGGGGATGGTCTGCCCCCTCATCGTGGGGGCCCTCACCAAGCATAAGGTGGGGGGGGGGCCTATGGGGTCCTATGGGGTCTTATGGGGTCCTATAGGGTGGGGGGGGCCTATGGGTCCTATGGGGTGGGGTTGGGGTCCTATGGGGTCCTATGGGGTCTTATGGGGTCCCATGGGGTGGGGTTGGGGTCCTATGGGGTGGGGTGGGGGAGTCCTATGTGTCCTATGGGGTGGGGTTGGGGTCCTATGGGGTCCTATGGGGTCTTATGGGATCCTATGGGGTCTTATGGGGCTGGGGGGGTCCTATGGGGTGGGGTTGGGGTCCTATGGGTCCTATGGGGTGGGGTGGGGTGGTCCTATGGGGTCTTATGGGGTCTTATGGGGCTGGGGGGGGTCCTATGGTGTCCTATGGGGTCTTATGGGGTCCTATGGGGTCTTATGGGGCTGGGGGAGTCCTATGGGGTGGGTGGGGGTCCTATGGGTCCTATGGGTCCTATGGGGTGGGGGTCCTATGGGTTCTATGGGGTGTGGGGGGGGGGGGCTATGGGTCTTATGGGGTCTTATGGGGCTGGGGTGGGGGTCTTATGGGGTCTTATGGGGTCCTATGGGGTCCTATAGGGTGGGGGGGGGCCTATGGGTCCTATGGGTCCTATGGGGTGGGGTTGGGGTCCTATGGGTCCTATGGGGTCTTATGGGGTTCTATGGGGTGTGTGTGGGGTCCTATGGGGTTGGGGGGGTCCTATGGGGTGGGGTGGGGGAGTCCTATGGGTCCTATGGGGTGGGGTTGTGGTCCTATGGGGTGGGGGTCCTATGGGTCCTATGGGTCCTATGGGGTGGGGGGGGTCCTATGGGGTCTTATGGGGTCCTATGGGGTGGGCACCCTGTCGGGGATGGTCTGCCCCCTCATCGTGGGGGCCCTCACCAAGCATAAGGTGGGGGGGTCCTATGGGGTGGGGGGGGAGGCTATGGGGTGGGGGTCCTATGGGGTCCTATGGGGTCTTATGGGGTCTTATGGGGCTGGGGTGGGGGTCTTATGGGGTCCTATGGGTCCTATGGGGTGGGGTGGGGGGTCCTATGGGGCTGGGGGGGGTCTTATGGGGCTGGGGGGGTCCTATGGGTCTTATGGGGCTGGGGGGGGGGGTCTTATGGGGTCCTATGGGGAGTTATGGGGTCTTATGGGGTCTTATGGGGTCTTATGGGGCTGGGGGGGTCCTATGGGGTGGGGGTGGTCCTATGGGTTCTATGGGGCTGGGGGGGGAGGGTCCTATGGGGTGTGGGGTGGGGGGGGGGGCCTATGGGTCCTATGGGGTGGGGTTGGGGTCCTATGGGTCCTATGGGGTCTTATGGGGTCCTATGGGGTCCTATGGGGTGGGCACCCTGTCGGGGATGGTCTGCCCCCTCATCGTGGGGGCCCTCACCAAGCATAAGGTGGGGGGGGGGGCTATGGGGTGGGTGGGGGTCCTATGGGGTCCTATGGGGTCTTATGGGGTCTTATGGGGCTGGGGTGGGGGTCTTATGGGGTCCTATGGGTCCTATGGGGTGGGGTGGGGGGTCCTATGGGGCTGGGGGGGGTCTTATGGGGCTGGGGGGGTCCTATGGGTTCTTATGGGGTCCTATGGGGTCCTATGGGATCTTATGGAGTCCTATGGTGTCTTATGGGGTCCTATGGGGTCTTATGGGGTCCTATGGTGTCCTATGGGATCTTATGGGGCTGTGGGGGTCTTATGGGGTCCTATGGAGTCCTATGGGGCTGGGGGGGTCCTATGGGGTCGTAGGGTGCTGTGGGGGTCCTATGGGGTCTTATGGGGTCCTATGGGGTCCTATGGGTTCTCATGGTGTCCTATGGGGTCTTAGGGTGTCTTATGGGGTCCTATGGAGTCCTATGGGGTCTTATGGGGTCTCATGGGGCTGGGGGGGTCCTATGGGGTCTTATGGGTTCTTATGGGGTCCTATGGAGTCCTATGGGGTCTTATGGAGTCTTATATGGCGGGGGGGGTCCTATGGGGTCCTATCGTGTCTCATGGGGTCCTATAGGGTCTTATGGTGTCTTATGGGGTCTTATGGGATCCTATGGGGTCCTATGGGATCTTATGGGGCTGGGGGGGTCCTATGGAGTCCTATGGGGTCCTATGGGGTCTTATGGAGTCCTATGGTGTTTTATGGTGCTGTGGGGGTCCTATGGGGTCTTATGGTGTCTCATGGGGTCTTATGGGGTTGGGGATTCCTATGGGGTCTTAGGGTGTCTTATGGAGTCTTATGGGGTCCAAATGGGTCCTATGGGGTCTCATGGGTCCTATGGAGTCCTATGGGGTCCTATGGGGTCTCATTGGGTTTTATGGGATCCCATGGGGTCCTATGGGGTCCTATGGGGTCTCATTGGGTTTTATGGGATCCTATGGTGTCTTATGGGGTCCTATGGAATCCTATGGGTTCTTATGGGGTCTCATTGTGTTTTATGGGTCCCAGACCCGCGAGGAGTGGCAGTGGGTTTTCCTTATCGCCTCCCTGGTCCATTACGGCGGCGTCATCTTTTATGGGATCTTATGGGGCTGGGGGGGTCCTATGGGTTCTTATGGGTTCTTATGGGGTCCTATGGGGTCCCATGGGGTCTTATGGGGCTGGGGGGATCCTATGGGGGTCCTATGGGGTCTTATGGTTTCTCATGGAGTCTTATGGGGTCCTATGGGGTCCTATGGGTTCTTATGGGGCTGTGGGGGTCCTATGGGGTCCTATGGAGTCTTATGGGGCTGGGAGGGTCTTATAGGGTCTTATGGGTTCTCATGGGATCCTATGGGGTCTTATGGTGTCCTATGGAGTCCTATGGGTTCTTATGGGGTCTTATGGGGTCCTATAGGGTCCTATGGAGTCCTATGGGGCTGGGGGGGTCCTATGGGGTCCTATCGTGTCTCATGGAATCCTATAGGGTCTTATGGTGTCTTATGGGGTCTTATGGGATCCTATGGGGTCCTATGGATCTTATGGGGCTGGGGGGGTCTTATAGGGTCTTATGGGGTCCTATGGGTTCTTATGGGGTCTTATGGTGTTTTATGGGGTCTTATGGGGTCCTATGGAGTCTTATGGGGTCCTATGGGGCACCTATGGGGCACCTATGGTGTCTTATGGGATCCTATGGGTCCTATGGGGTCCTATGGGGTCTCATTGGGTTTTATGGGGTCCTATGGTGTCTTATGGGGTCCTATGGAATCCTATGGGGTCCCATGGGTTCCTATGGTGTCCCCCACCCCCCAGACCCGCGAGGAGTGGCAGTGGGTTTTCCTTATCGCCTCCCTGGTCCATTATGGGGTCCTATGGGGTCCTATGGGGTCCTATGGGGTCTTATGGGGCTGGGGGGGTCCTATGGGGTCTCATTGGGTTTTATGGGGTCCTATGGGGTCTTATGGGGTCCTATGGGGTCCTATGGTGTCCTATGGTGTCCTATGGGTTCTTTTGGGGTTGTGGGGGTCCTATGGTGTCCTATGGGGTCCTATGGTGTCCTATGGGGTCCTATGGTGTCTTATGGGGTCCTATGGGGTCTTATGGGGCTGGGGGGGTCCTATGGGGTCTCATGGGTCCTATGGTGTCTCATGGAGTCTTATGGGGTCTTATGGGGCTGGGGGGGTCCTATGGAGTCCTGTGGTGTCTCACGGGGTCTTATGGTGTCTTATGGGGTCTTATGGGGTTGTGGGGGTCCTATGGGGTCCTATGGAATCTTATGGGGTCCTATGGGTTCTTATGAGATCTTATGGGGCTAAGGGGTCCTATGGGGTCTTATGGGTTCTTATGGGGCTGGGGGGGTCCCATGGGGTCTTATGGGGTCCTATGGTGTCTTATGGGGTCCTATAGGGTCCTATGGAATCTTATGGGGTCTTATGGGATCCTATGGGTTCTTATGGGGCTGGGGGGGTCTTATAGGGTCTTATGGGTTCTCATGGGGTCCTATGGGGTCTCATTGGGTTTTATGGGTTCTTATGGTGTCCCCCCCCCCCCAGACCCGCGAGGAGTGGCAGTGGGTTTTCCTTATCGCCTCCCTGGTCCATTACGGCGGCGTCATCTTTTATGGGATCTTCGCGTCGGGGGAACCTCAGAGTTGGGCGGAGCCACCGAGGGAGGAGGCGGAACCGCTGGCACCGGGGGGGGGGGACGAGGAGGAGGATGAAGATGAAGATGATGATGATATTAATGGGGGGGGGGCGATAAAGGGGAAAGGGGAAGGGGCTGCTCCGGGTGGACCCCCCCCCCCAAACCCTACAATGGGTTATGGGGCCATAGGGAGCAGCCCTGCTATGATGGGGGATACCTGAAATGGGGGGGGGTATTGGACCCCATTAAACCCCCCCCAATGTTAACCCCCCCCCCCATTAAACCCCCCCCCAATTAAGCCCCCCCCAAATGAGGACCCCCCCCATTAAGACCCCCCCACCCATTAAACCCCCACCCCAATTAAGCCCCCCCCAAATGAGGACCCCCCCCCATTAAACCCCCCATTAAGCCCCCCCCCAATTAAGCCCCCCCCAGATGAGGACCCCCCCCATTAAACCCCCCAATTAAACTCCCCCC
This sequence comes from Coturnix japonica, assembly GCF_054131305.1. Classification (NCBI taxonomy): domain Eukaryota; kingdom Metazoa; phylum Chordata; class Aves; order Galliformes; family Phasianidae; genus Coturnix; species Coturnix japonica. The sequence continues at coordinate 406,366 of NW_028188966.1, forward strand.
CCCCCATTAAACCCCCTCCCCCAAATGAGGACCCCCCCCCATTAAACCCCCCCATTAAGCCCCCCCCCCAAATGAGGACCCCCCCCCAATTAAGCCCCCCCAATATTAACCCCCCCCCAATTAAGCCCCCCCAGATGAGGACCCCCCCCATTAAACCCCTCTATTAAACTCCCCCCACCCCCATTAAACCCCCTCCCCTAATTAAAGCCCCCCCCCCAAATGAGGACCCCCCCCATTAAACCCCCCCATTAACCCCCACCCCAATTAAGCCCCTCCCCATTAAGCCCCCCCATTAAACCCCACCCATTAACCCCCCCCCAAATGAGGACCCCCCCCTATAAACCCCCCTATTAAACCCCCCACCCCCCATTAAACCCCCCCCCAATGAGGACCCCTCCCATTAAACCCCCCCATTAACCCCCCGCCCATTAAACCTCCCCATTAATCCCCCCCCTCCCTATTAAACCCCCTATTAAACCCCCCACCCCCCATTAAACCCCCCCATTGACCCTCCCCCAATTAGAGCCCCCCCCCAATTAACCCCCCCACCCCCCATTAAACCCCTTAAGCCCCCCCCAAATGAGGACCCCCCCCATTAAACCCCCCCCACTCCCTATTAAACCCCCCCCCTAATTAAGCCCCCCCCTAATAAAAGTCCCCCCACCCACCCATTAACCTGCCCCATTAAGCCCCCCCCCATTAACCCCCCCCCAATTAAGCCCTCCCCAATGAGGACCCCCCTCCCTATAAACCCCCCTATTAAACCCCCCCTATTAAACTCCCCACCCCCCATTTAACCCCCCCCTCAAATGAGGACCCCCCCATTAAACCCCCCCCAATTAAGCCCCCCCCATTAACCCCCCCATTGAGCCCCCCCCCACCCATTAACCCCCTCAAATGAGGACCCCCCCCCATAAACCCCCCTATTAAACCCCCCACTCCCCATTAAACCCCATCATTAAGCCCCCCCCCAATTAAACCCCCCCTCCCCACCCAATTAAGCCCCCCCCAATTAAAATCCTCCCCCCATTAAAGCCCCCACCCCCCATTAACCCCCCCAATTAAATCCCTCCCATTAAACCCCCCCCCCAATTAAGCCCCCCCCCATTAACCCCCCCCCTCACACCCATTAAATCCCCCCCCCACAATGAGGACCCCCCCCTTATCGGAACCCCCCCCCCCAATTAAAGCTCCCCCCCCTCATTTGCCCCCCCCCCCAATTAAAGCCACCCCCAATTAAAGCCTTTATTAATTAATCGCCCCCCCCCCCAATTAATTGGTAATGGGGGGGGGGGGGGTCCTAAGAGGACAATGGGGGGGGTCCTGGGGGGGGGGCATAAGGTTGGTAATGGGGGGTCAATGAGGGGGGGGGTCCTAAGAGGGTCCTCGGGGGGGTCCTAAGAGGGCAATGGGGGGGGTCCTGGGGGGGGGGCATAAGGTTGGTAATGGGGGGGTCAATGGGGGGGGTCCTAAGAGGGTCCTGGGGGGCAATGGGGGTGTCCTATGAGACTGGGGGCGGGGGTCCTGGGGGGGGCATAGGGTTGGTAATGGGGGGTCAATGGGGGGGGGTCCTAAGAGGGTCCTGGGGGGCAATGGGGGTGTCCTATGAGACTGGGGGGGGGGGTCCTGGGGGGGGGCATAAGGTTGGTTATGGGGGGGGTCAATGGGGGGGGGGGGTCCTAAGAGGGTCCTCGGGGGGGTCCTAAGAGGGCAATGGGGGGGTCCTGGGGGGGGGGCATAGGTTGGTAATGGGGGGGGCAATGGGGGGGGTCCTAAGAGGGTCCTGGGGGGGGTCCTGGGGGGTCATAAGGTTGGTAATGGGGGGGTCAATGGGGGGGGGGGGGCGTCCTAAGAGACCCTGGGGGGTCCTGGGGGGCAATTGGGGGGTCCTAAGAGGTTGGGGGGGGGTCCTTGGAGGGGCATAAGGTTGGTAATGGGGGGGGGTCCTAAGAGGGTCCTTGGGGGCAATGTGGGGGTCCTAAGAGACTTGGGGGGGGGGTCCTGGGGGGCATAAGGGTGATAAAGGGGGGGGTCCTAAGAGACTGGGGGGGTGCTGGGGGGGGGCATAAGGTTGGTAATGGGGGGTCAATGAGGGGGGGGTCCTAAGAGGGTCTTGGGGGGGTCCTGGGGGGCAATGGGGGGGTCCTAAGAGGCTGGGGGGGTCCTGGGGGGGGGTCCTGGGGGGGGGGCATAAGGTTGGTAATGGGGGGACAATGGGGGGGGGGTCCTAAGAGGGTCCTGGGGGGGGTCATATGAGGCTGGGGGGGGTCCTGGGGGGGGCATAAGGTTGGTAATGGGGGGGTCAATGGGGGGTGGTCCTAAGAGGGTCCTGGGGGCAATGGGGGGGTCCTATGAGACTTGGGGGGGGGTCCTGGGGTGCATAAGGTTGGTAATGGGGGGGGCAATGGGGGGGGTCCTAAGAAGGTCCTGGGGGGGGGTCCTGGGGGGCAATGGGGGGGGTCTATTAGGCTGGGGGGGGTCCTGGGGGGTCCTGGGGGGCACAGGGTTGGTAATGGGGGTGTCCTGGGGGGGGTCCTAAGAGGGTCCTGGGGGGGGGGTCCTGGGGGGCAATGGGGGGGTCCTAAGAGGCTGGGGGGTCCTGGGGGGGGGGCATAAGGTTGGTAATGGGGAGGGGGCAATGGTAGGGGGTTCTAAGAGGGTCCTGGGGGGGTCTATGAGGCTGGGGGGGGTCCTGGGGTGCATAAGGTTGGTAATGGGGGGGGGCAATGGGGGGGGTCCTAAGAAGGTCCTGGGGGGGGGTCCTGGGGGGCAATGGGGGGGGTCTATTAGGCTGGGGGGGTCCTGGGGGGTCCTGGGGGCACAGGGTTGGTAATGGGGGTGTCCTGGGGGGGGGGTCCTAAGAGGGTCCTGGGGGGGGGGGTCCTGGGGGGCAATGGGGGGGTCCTAAGAGGCTGGGGGGGTCCTGGGGGGGGGGGCAAAAGGTTGGTAATGGGGAGGGGGCAATGGTAGGGGGTTCTAAGAGGGTCCTGGGGGGTCTATGAGGCTGGGGGGGGTCCTGGGGGGGGCATAGGGTTGGTAATGGGGGGGGTCCTAAGAGGGTCCTGGGGGGGGGTCCTGGGGGGCAATGGGGGGGTCTATTAGGCTGGGGGGTCCTGGGTGGGGGGGTCCTGGGGGGACAATGGGGGGGTCCTAAGAGGCTGGGGGGGGTCCTGGGGGGGGGCATAAGGTTGGTAATGGGGGTCAATGGGGGGGGGGTCCTAAGAGGGTCCTGGGGGGGTCCTAAGAGGCTGGGGGGGGTCCTGGGGGGGGGGGCATAAGGTTGGTAACGGGGGGGGGGGTCCTAAGAGGGTCCTGGGGGGGCACTGGGGGGCAATGGGAGGGTCTTAAGAGGCTGGGGGGGGGGTCCTGGGGGGCATAAGGGTGGTAATGGGGGGGCAATGGGCGGGGGGGGTCCTAAGAGGGTCCTGGGGGGAAATGGGGGGGTCCTAAGAGGCTGGGGGGTCCTGGGGGGGGTCCTCGGGGGGGGCATAGGGTTGGTAATGGGGGGGTAATGGGGGGGTAATGGGGGAGGGGGGGGGGGGGGGGTCCTAAGAGGGCCTTGGGTGGGGGGTCCTGGGGGGGCATAAGGTTGGTAATGGGGGGGTCCTAAGAGACCCTGGGGGGGCCTATGAGACTGGGGGGGGTCTTGGGGGGTCCTAAGACGCTGGGGGGGTCCTGGGGGGCATAAGGTTGGTAATGGGGGGGGCAATGGGCGGGGTCCTAAGAAGGTCCTGGGGGGGGGTCCTGGGGGGCAATGGGGGGCCCTAAGAGGCTGGGGGGGGTCCTGGGGGGGGCATAAGGTTGGTAATGGGGGGGGGCAATGGTAGGGGGTCCTAAGAGGGTCCTGGGGGGGTCTATGAGGCTGGGGGGGGTCCTGGGGGGGCATAGGGTTGGTAATGGGGGTGTCCTAAGAGACCCTGGGGGGGCCTATGAGACTGGGGGGGGTCTTGGGGGGTCTAAGACGTTGGGGGGGTCCTGGGGGGCATAAGGTTGGTAATGGGGGGGGGCAATGGTGGGGGGGTCCTAAGAGGGTCCTGGGGGGTGTCTATGAGGCTGGGGGGGTCCTGGGGGGCAATTGGGGGGTCCTAAGAGGTTGGGGGGGGTCCTTGGAGGGGGCATAAGGGTGGTAATGGGGGGGTCCTAAGAGGGTCCTTGGGGGCAATGGGGGGGTACTAAGAGACTTGGGGGGGGGGGGGTCCTGGGGGGCATAAGGGTGATAATGGGGGGGGTCCTAAGAGACTGGGGGGGTGCTGGGGGGGGGCATAAGGTTGGTAATGGGGGGTCAATGAGGGGGGGGTCCTAAGAGGTCTTGGGGGGTCCTGGGGGGCAATGGGGGGGTTCTAAGAGGCTGGGGGGGTCCTGGGGGGGGTCCTGGGGGGGCATAAGGTTGGTAATGGGGGGTCAATGGGGGGGGGTCCTAAGAGGGTCCTGGGGGGGGTCTATGAGGCTGGGGGGGGTCCTGGGGGGGGCATAGGGTTGGTAATGGGGGGGTCCTAAGAGACCCTGGGGGGGCCTATGAGACTGGGGGGGTCTTGGGGGGGTCCTAAGACGTTGGGGGGTCCTGGGGGGCATAAGGGTGGTAATGGGGGGGTCAATGGGGGGGGGGGGTCCTAAGAGGGTCCTGGGGGGGCACTGGGGGGGTCCTAAGAGACTTGGGGGGGGGTCCTGGGGGGCATAAGGTTGGTAATGGGGGGGGGCAATGGGGGGGGTCCTAAGAAGGTCCTGGGGGGGGGGGTCCTGGGGGGCAATGGGGGGGGTCTATTAGGCTGGGGGGGGTCCTGGGGGGGGGGTCCTGGGGGGACAATGGGGGGGGTCCTAAGAGGCTGGGGGGGGGTCTTGGGGGGCATAGGGTTGGTAATTGGGGGTCAATGGGGGGGGGTCCTAAGAGGGTCCTGGGGGGGGTCTATGAGGCTGGGGGGGGTCCTGGGGGGGGCATAGGGTTGGTAATGGGGGGGTCCTAAGAGACCCTGGGGGTCTATGAGACTGGGGGGGGTCCTGGGGGGCAATGGGGGGGCCCTAAGAGGCTGGGGGGGGGGCATAAGGTTGGTAATGGGGGGGGTCCTAAGAGGGTCCTGGGGGGGGTCCTGGGGGGCAATGGGGGGGTCTATTAGGCTGGGGGGGTCCTGGGGGGGGTGGTCCTGGGGGGACAATGGGGGGGGTCCTAAGAGGCTGGGTGGGGGTCTTGGGGGGGCATAGGGTTGGTAATGGGGGTTCAATGGGGGGGGGGCCTAAGAGGGTCCTGGGGGGGGGTCTATGAGGCTGGGGATGGTCCTGGGGGGGGCATAGGGTTGGTAATGGGGGGTCCTAAGAGACCCTGGGGGGGTCTATGAGACTGGGGGGGGGGTCCTGGGGGGCAATGGGGGGGCCCTAAGAGGCTGGGGGTGTCCTGGGGGGGGTCCTGGGGGGGGGCATAAGGTTGGTAATGGGGGGGGGGCAATGGTAGGGGGTCCTAAGAGGGTCCTGGGGGGGGTCCTGGGGGGGGCATAAGGGTGGTAATGGGGGGGGCAATGGGGGGGGGGTCCTAATACGTTGGGGGGGTCCTGGGGGCATAAGGTTGGTAAGGGGGGGGGCAATGGTGGGGGGGGTCCTAAGAGGGTCCTGGGGGGAAATGGGGGGGTCCTATGAGACTGGGGGGGTTCCTATGAGACTGGGGGGTGCTCCTGGTGGGGGCAATTGGGGAGACTTGGGGGTCTTGGGGGATCTATGGGGTCTATGGAGTCTATGGAGGGGGGGGGGATCCTTCCAATATGGCGGCGCCCATGTAGCGTCGCGGCCTACTTCCGGTCTTCATCCTCCCCCTTCCCCCTGAGGCTACTTACGTCACTTCCGCCCTGCGCTGACGGAACGGAAGAGGGCGACCCCGCAGCGCGCAGTGGGCGGGGCCTCTTTGGCGTGAGGGAGCCGAGCATGGCGGAACCGCGGGTGCGGGCGGGGAACGGGCCCAAAGGGTTCGGGGGGGTTCGGAGGGTTCGGGATGGAACCGGAACGGACCGGGGGGGGTTTAAAGTGGGGGGGGGGAACGGGGATGGAGCCGGGGGGGGGGATGGAGGGTGGGAGTCGGGGGGAACCGGGGCGGCCACGTGGGGGGGGGCGGTGCGGCCTAGTGAGGCCTAGTGAAGCCTAATGGGGCCTAGTGAGGCCTAGTGAAGCCTAATGGGGCCTGCTGAGGCCCTAGTGAGGCCTAATGGGGCCTAGTGGGGTCTAGTGGGGTCTAATGGGGTCTGGGGCGGCTTAATGGGGTCTAATAGGGTCTAATGGTGTCTGTGGGGGGCGGCCTAATGGGGTCTAGTTGGGTCTAATGGGGTCTGGGGCTGCTTAATGGGGACTGGGGGGCGGCCTAATGGGGTCTAATAGGGTCTAATGGGGTCTGGGGCGGCTTAATGGGTCTAATAGGGTCTAATGGTGTCTGTGGGGGGCGGCCTAATGGGTCTAGTAGGGTCTAATGGGGTCTGGGGCGGCATAAGGGGTGTAATGGGATCTAATGGGGTCTAACAGGGTCTAATGGGGTCTAGGGCTGCTTAATGGGGTCTAGGGAGGTCTAATAGGGTCTAATGGGGTCTGGGTTAGGGGGCGGCCTAATGGGGTCTGGGGTGGCCTAGTGAGGCCTAGTGGGGTCTAATGGGGTCTGGGGTGGCATAACGGGGTCCAATAGGGTCTAATGGGGTATGGGGGGGGCGGCCTAATTGGGTCTAATGGGATCTAATAGGGTCTAATGGGGTCTGGGGCGGCTTAATGGGGTCTAATAGGGTCTAATGGGGTATGGGGGGGCGGCCTAATGGGGTCTAATGGGATCTAATGGGGTCTGGGGCGGCATAAGGGGGTGTAATGGGGTCTGGGGCTGCTTTATGGGGTCTAATGGGGTTGAATGGGGTCTGGGGGGGACGAATGGGGTCTGGTGCAGCCTAACAGGGTCTAATGGAGTCTGGGGCGGCATAACGGGATGTAATGGGATCTAACGGGGTCTAATGGGGTCTAATGGGGTCTGGGGCTGCTTAATGGGGTCTGGGTGGGCGGCCTAATGGGGTCTAGTAGGGTCTAATGGGGTCTGGGACGGCCTAACAGGGTCTAATAGGGTCTAATGGGGTCTGGAGCTGCTTAATGGGATCTGGGGGGGCGGACTAATGGGGTCTAACAGGGTCTGGGGTGGCCTAATGGGGCTTAATGGGTCTAATAGGGTCTGGGGCTGCTTAATGGGGTCTGGGGGGGCGGACTAATGGGGTCTAGGGCAGCTTGATGGGGTCTGGGGCAGTCTAATGGGGCCTGGGGCAGCCTAACAGGGTCTAATGGGGTCTAACGGGGTCTGGGGTGGCCTAATGGGGCTATGGGGTATTAATGGGGTCTTGGGGGGTCTATGGGGTATTAATGGGGTCTATGGGGTATTAATGGGGTCTTTGGGGGGGGGTCTGTGGGGTATTAATCCATTTCTTTTGCCCCCCCCCCAGGTGTTGGTGATCGATGGGAGGGGGCATCTCCTGGGTCGCCTGGCGGCCATTGTGGCCAAGCAAGTGCTGCTGGGTGAGTGCAGACCCCCCCCCTTAATTAAATTAACAACCCCATTAATTAACTAACGACCCCCCCCCCCAATTAACTAATGACCCCCCCCTAATTAAAAGCGCAGTGATGACCCCCATTAAGGCTCCTGAGCTTGGCGGCCATGACGGTTGCCACATGCACTACCAGCTGAGCGCTTCCCCCCCCCCCCCCATCCCCTATTATTTGGGGTGGGGGTCTCTCTCTTAATTCTGGGGGGGGTCTGGGTGTTGTGACCCCCTCCCCTAATTAAAATTGGGACTCCCCCCCCCCCCATTTGGTTCCAGGGCGACGTGTGGTGGTGGTGAGATGCGAAGGGATCAACATTTCCGGCAACTTCTATAGGAATAAATGTGAGGGGGGGCTTGAAGCTGACATTTTTAGGGTTGGGAGGGGACCTTGAAACCAACCTGGTTGGGGGTGCCTGGAAACTGACATCTTTGGGGTTGGGGGGGCTGGAAACTGACATGTTTAGGGTTTTGGGGGCCCTTGAAACTGACATCTTTGGGGTTTGGGGGGGCTGGAAACTGACATGTTTAGGGTTGGGGGGGGGGACTTTGAAACCAACCTGGTTGGGGGGTGCCTGGAAACTGATTTTTTGGGGGTTG
>NW_028188966.1:414703-438130 GCF_054131305.1 Coturnix japonica
GGGGGAGATATAGGGGGAGATAGGGGGATATGGGGGGATATAAAGGGGAGATAGGGGTGATATAGGGGGATATGGGGGGGATGGGGGGATATAGGGGAGATATAGGGGGAGATGGGGGAGATAGGGGGGTATAGGGGGAGATAAGGGGGATATAGGGGGATATAGGGGAGATATAGGGGATATAGGGAGATAAGGGGGAGATAAAGGGGAGATAGGGGGAGATAGGGGGGTATAGGGGGATATAGGGGGAGACAGGGTGCCATGGTCAGCAATGGGCTCCCTACTGCCCCCCCTGCTCCCCAAACCCCCCTGAGACCCCTCAAATCCCCTAATATCCCCAATATCCCCCCACCCCCATTGCCCCCCATCCCCAGCAACCCCCACCCCCAATATACCCCCCCGGTCCCATTGCCCCCCAACCCCCCCCCAGTCCCTCTGCCCCCCATCCCCCTCCCCTGAAGCTCCCTCCCCTCCCTTGATGCCCCCTCCCCCCACCTGAAGCCCCCTCCCCCCATTGAAGCCCCTTCCCCTCCTGAATCCCCTCCCCACCTTGAAGCCCCCTCCCCCATTGTAGCCCCCTCCCCCTTGAAGCCCCCCCCCCATTGAAGCCCCCTCCCCCCTTTAAGCCCCCCCCCCATGAAGCCCCTCCCCAATTGACGGCCCCCTCCCCCCATTGAAGCCCCCTCCCCCCATTGACGCCCCCCTTGAAGCCCCTCCCCTCATTGAGGCCCCCTCCCCACTTGACGCCCCCTCCCCCCTTGAAGCCCCCTCCCACCTTGAATCCCCCTCCCCCCATTGACGCCCCCTCCCCCATTGACGCCCCCTCCCCACCTTGACGCGGTCGTTGCCGCTGTTGAACAGCCCGATGCGTCGGATCGTGGTCAGGATGGGGTCGGTGGCGTCGTCCAACATGTTGTGGGTGCACACGGGGGGGAACGACTGGCGCTATGGGGCGGGGGGGGGTCAGTGGGGACCCACAGCATGGGGACATGGGGGTATTGGGGTATTGGGGGGTATTGGGGATATGGGGACCCACATAATGGGGATATGGGGACATGGGGACCCACATAATGGGGACATGGGGGATATGGGGACCCACATAATGGGATATGGGGCATTGGGGACATTGGGACCCACATCATGGGGATATGGGGGACATGAGGACCCACATAATGGGGACAAGGGGACCCACACAATGGGGATATGGGGGGTATTGGGGACATGGGGACCCACATAATGGGGATATGGGGGGTATTGGGGTATTGGGGACATGGGGACCCACATCATGGGGACATGGGGGTATTTGGGGACATGGGGGGCATGGGGGTATTGGGGATATGGGGACCCACATAATGGGGACATGGGGGGTATTGGGGATATGGGGGACATGGGGACCCACATAATGGGGATATGGGGACATTGGGGTATTGGGGACATTGGGACCCACATAATGGGGATATGGGGCCATTGGGACATGGGGGGCATGGGGGTATTGGGGACATGGGGACCCACACAATGGGACATGGGGGGTATTGGGGACATGGGGGTAATTGGGGACATGGGGACCCACATAAGGGGGATATGGGGATATTGGGGACATGGGGGGCATGGGGGTATTGGGGACATGGGGACCCACATAATGGGGACATGGGGGCATGAGGACCCACATAATGGGACAAGGGGACCCACATAAGGGGGATATGGGGACATGGGGGACATGGGACCCACATAATGGGGATATGGGGGGTATTGGGGTATTGGGGACATGGGACCCACATAATGGGGATATGGGGGTAATTGGGACATGGGACCCACATAATGGGGACATGGGGGTATTGGGGACATGGGGACCCACATAATGGGACATTGGGGACATGGGACCCACATAATGGGGATATGGGGACATGAGGACCACATAATGGGGATATGGGGACATGAGGACCCACATAATGGGGATATGGGGGGTATTGGGACCCACATAATGGGGCATGGGGGGTATTGGGGTATTGGGGACATGGGGACCCACATAATGGGGGCATGGGGGATATGGGGGACATAGGGACCCACATAAGGGGGATATGAGGACATGAGGACCCACATAATGGGGATATGGGGGGTATTGGGGTATTGGGGACATGGGGACCCACATAATGGGGATATGGGGCATTGGGGGACATGGGGGGCATGGGGGTATTGGGGAATATGGGGACCCACATAATGGGGATATGGGGGTATTGGGACCCACATAATGGGGATATGGGGAATATGGGGACATGGGGACCCACATAAGGGGGACATGGGGCATTGGGGACATAGGAACCCACATAAGGGGGACATGGTGACATTAGGACCTACACAATGGGGACATGGGGGTACTGAGGACATGGGGACCCACATAATGGGGATATGGGGGCTTGGGGACATGGAGACCCACATAATGGGGACATGGGGGACATGGGGACCCACATAATGGGGATATGGGGGACATGGGGGGCATTGGGGTATTGGGGACATGGGGACCCACACAATGGGGATATGGGGGATATGGGGACCCACATAATGGGGACATGGGCGTATTGGGGATATGGGGGCCATGGGGAACATGGGGGGTATTGGGGACATGGGGACCCACATAATGGGGATATGGGGGACATGGAGGACATGGGGGACGTGAGGACCCACATAATGGGGACAAGGGGACCCACATAATGGGGATATGGGGGACATGGGGGGCATTGGGGACCCCAAGAGTGAGGATGGGGGGATCCCAGCATTGGGGACCCTAAAGGTGGGGATGGGGGGGTCTCAGTACTGGGGACCCCAATGGGTGGGGATGGGGGATCCAGTATTGGGGACCTAAGGTGGGGATGGGGGACCTCAGTATTGGGACCCCAATGAGTGGGGATGGGGGACCCCAATAGTGGGGTATGGGGGGACTCAGTATTGGGGACCCTAAGGGTGGGGATGGGGGGGGGTCTCAGTATTGGGGACCCCAATGAGTGGGGATGGGGGGACCCCAATAGTGGGGTATGGGGGGGGGTCTCAGTATTGGGGACCCCAAAGGTGGGGATGCGGGGGGGGTCTCAGTATTGGGGACCCCAATGAGTGGGGATGGGGGGACCCCAATAGTGGGGTATGGGGGTCCAGTATTGGGGACCCCAAAGGTGGGGATGGGGGGACCTCAATAGTGGGTATGGGGGGGTCCCAGTATCAGGGACCCCAATGGTGGGGTATGGGGGGATCCCAGTATTGGGGACCCTAAAGGTGGGGATGGGGGGACCCTAATAGTGGGGTATGGGGGGGTCTCAGTATTGGGGGACCCCAAAAGTGGGGATGGGGGGGACCCCAGTATCAGGGACCCCAATGGGTGGGGATGGGGGGGTCTCAGCATTGGGACCCCAAAGGTGGGGCTGGGGGGACCCTAATGGTGGGTATGGGGGGACTCCAGTATTGAGGACCCCAAAGGTGGGGATGGGGGGGTCTCAGCATTGGGGACCCTAAAGGTGGGGATGGGGGGGTCCCAGTATCAGGGACCCCAATAGTGGGGATGGGGGGACCCCAGTATCAGGGACCCCAATGGTGGGGTATGGGGGGGACCCCAGTATTGGGGACCCTAATAGTGGGGTATGGGGGGGTCTCAGCATTGGGGACCCCAAAGGTGGGGCTGGGGGGACCCTAATGGTGGGGTATGGGGGGGTCCCAGTATTGGGGACCCTAATAGTGGGGTATGGGGGGTCCCAGTATTGGGGACCCCAAAGGTGGGGATGGGGGGACCCCATTATCAGGGACCCCAATGGGTGGGGATGGGGGGGTCTCAGCATTGGGGGACCCAAAGGTGGGGATGGGGGGACCCTAATAGTGGGGTATGGGGGGGGGTCTCAGTATTGGGGACCTAAGGGTGGGGATGGGGGGACTCTAATAGTGGGGTATGGGGGGGTCTCAGTATTGGGGGACCCCAAAGGTGGGGATGGGGGGACCCCAATAGTGGGGTATGAGGGGACCCCAGTATTGGGGACCCTAAAGGTGGGGCTGGGGGGGTCCCCATCCCTATGGCCCCCATAGTGCCCCCCCCACCTGTGTAGCGAATATGGCCCGTTTCATCATGGTGAAATCCTCCCTGTCCAACATCTTGTTCATGTCGGGGAGGTTCCCCCTGTAATTGAGGGGGGGTCCCATTAAAGGCTGCCCCATAAGTGCCCCCCCCAGCCCCATAAGTGCCCCCTCCAGCCCCATAAGTGCCCCCCCCAGCCCCATAAGTGCCCCCCCCACAATAAGTGCCCCCCCCCAGCCCCATAAGTGCCCCCCCCCCCCAATAAGTGCCACCCCCCAGCCCCATAAGTGCCCCCCCAGCCCCATAAGTGCCCCCCCCCCCCCAATAAGTGCCACCCCCCAGCCCCATAAGTGCCCCCCCAGCCCCATAAGTGCCCCCCTCCAGCCCCATAAGTGCCCCCCCCAGCCCCATAAGTGCCCCCTCCAGCCCCATAAGTGCCCCCCGCCCCCATAAGTGCCACCCCCCAGCCCCATAAGTGCCACCCCCTAGCCCCATAAGTGCCCCCCCCCAGCCTCATAAGTGCTCCCCCCCCCCAATAAGTGCCCCCCCCTGCCCCATAAGTGCCCCCCCCAGCCCCATAAGTGCCCCCCCCAGCCCCATAAGTGCCCCCCCCAGCCCCATAAGTGCCACCCCCCAGCCCCATAAGAGCCCCCCCCCAGCCCCATAAGTGCCCCCCCCCGCCCCATAAGTGCCCCCCCCTGCCCCATAAGTGCCCCCCCCCCCCCCCTTACACCAGCAGCGACTCATAGAGCTTCTTCCCAAACTTCTCCTTCACCGTGTTGGCTGTGTCCCTATAGGGGGAGATGGGGGGGGTTAGAGACCCATAGAACACGGGGGTCCCCATTGATATGGGGGGGGTTATGGGGATGGGGGGGTTATGGGGCTGGGGGGGTTATGGGGCTGGGGGTTATGGGGCTGGGGGGGTTATGGGGCTGGGGGTTATGGGGATGGGGGGGTTATGGGGCTGGGGGTTATGGGGTTGGGGGTGTTATGGGGCTGGGGGGGTTATGGGGCTGGGGGTTATGGGGCTGGGGTGGTTATGGGGCTGGGGGTTATGGGGCTGGGGTGGTTATGGGGCTGGGGGTTATGGGGCTGTGGGGGTTATGGGGCTGGGGGTTATGGGGCTGGGGGGGTTATGGGGCTGGGGGGGTTATGGGGCTGGGGGTTATGGGGCTGGGGGGTTTATGGGGCTGGGGGTTATGGGGCTGGGGGTTATGGGGCTGGGGGGTTATGGGGCTGGGGGTTATGGGGCTGGGGGTTATGGGGATGGGGGTTATGGGGCTGGGGGTTATGGGGGTTATGGGGCTGGGGGTTATGGGGGTTATGGGGCTGGGGGTTATGGGGCTGGGGGTTATGGGGCTGGGGGTTATGGGGCTGGGGGGGTTATGGGGCTGGGTGTTATGGGGCTGGGGGTTATGGGGCTGGGGGGGTTATGGGGATGGGGGGGTTATGGGGATGGGGGGGTTACGGGGCTGGGGAGGTTATGGGGATGGGGGTTATGGGGATGGGGGGGTTATGGGGCTGGGGGTTATGGGGGTTATGGGGCTGGGGGTTATGGGGCTGGGGGGGTTATGGGGATGGGGGTTATGGGGATGGGGGTTATGGGGTTGGGGGTTATGGGGCTGGGGGGGTTATGGGGCTGGGGGGGTTATGGGGCTGGGGGTTATGGGGCTGGGGGGGTTATGGGGATGGGGTTATGGGGATGGGGGGGTTATGGGGTTGGGGGGGTTATGGGGCTGGGGGTTATGGGGCTGGGGGTTATGGGGCTGGGGGTTATGGGGTTGGGGTTATGGGGCCGGGTCCCACCAGAGCTGCTTTCTCACGGCCTGCCCCTTTAAGGACTCCACGTTGAAGTTGTTGGTTCGTGCCGGCATGATGAAAAACGCCACCACCGTCACCTCGCTGCCGTTCACCTGCAAGGACCTGAATGGCACCCGGCCCCATAGCGCTGCCCCATAGACCCCATAGCCCCTATAGCCCCTATAGCCCCCTATAGCCCCTATAGCCCCCATAGCCCCTATAGCCCCCATTCACCCCATAGCCCCTATAGCCCCCATAGTCCTTATAGCCCCCATTCACCCCATAGCCCCCATTGCCCCCATTCACCCCATAGACCCCATATCCCCCATAGCCCCCATAGCCCCCATTCACCCCATAGCCCCTATATCCCCCCATATCCCCCCATATCCCCCCATAGCCCCCATTCACCCCATAGCCCCCATAGCCCCCATAGCCCCCCATATCCCTCCATAGCCCCCCATAGACCCCATTCACCCCATAGCCCCCATTCACCCCATAACCCCCATAGCCCCCATTCACCCCATATCCCCCATATCCCACCCCATAACCCTACAACCCCATAACCCTACAACCCTATTTCCCCCCCCAAGGACCCCATAAGCCCTATAACCCTACAACCCCATAACCCCCCATAACCCTACAACCCCATAACCCCACGACCCTATTTACCCCCAAAGGACCCCATAACGCCCCCACATACCCCATAACCCTACAACCCCATAACCCCCCACCCCATAACCCTACAACCCCATAAGCCCCTCCAGCCCCATATACCCCATAACCCCCCATAACCCTACAACCCCATAACCCTACAACCCTATTACCCTGAGCAGGTAGTTGAGCCGCGCCAGCGCCTCCAGGAAGATGTCGGCCCCTTTGTTGGAGAATTCGTAACGACCCGCGATGAAGAAGAAAAGGGTTTTGTCCAGGTCAAAGTCCAGGTGTCTGCGGGGACAGCGTCAGTACGGACACAAAGAGACACAAAATGACCCAAAAATACACCAAAATGACCCGAAAAGACCCAAAAAAGAGACCAAAAAGACCCTAAAAGACCCCTAAAAGACCCTAAAAGACCCAAAAAATACACCAAAAATACACCAAAATGACCCTAAAAGACCCTAAAAGACCCTAAAAGACCCCAAAATGACCCTAAAAGAGATGAAAAACCCCAAAAGACCCCAAAAAGACCCTAAAAGACCCCAAAAAGACCCAAAAATACACAAAAAAGACCCTAAAAGAGACCAAAAAGACCCTAAAAGACCCCAAAAAGACCCTAAAAGACCCCAAAAAACCCCCAAAAGACCCCAAAAAGAGCCAAAAAAGAGATGAAAAACCCCAAAAGACCCCAAAAAGACACTTGGGAACCCCAAAAATACCTCAAAAAGACCCAAAAATACACCAAAAAGACCCTAAAAGACCCCAAAAACCCCAAAAAGATCCTAAAAGACCCCCAAAAACACACCAAAATACCCAGAAAAGACCCCAAAAAGACCTCAAAAAGACTCCAAAAGAGACCAAAACGACCCTAAAAGACCCCAAAAAGACACTCAGAAATGCCAAAAAGACCCTAAAAGAGCCCCCCAAAACCCCAAAAGACCCCAAAAATACACCAAAAAGGCACTCAGGAACCCCAAAAAGACCCCAAAAGAGACCAAAAAGACCCCTAAAAGACCCTAAAAGACCCTAAAAGACCCTAAAAAGACCCTAAAAGACCCTAAAAGACCCCAAAAAAGACCCTAAAAGACCCTAAAAGACCCTAAAAGACACCAAAATACCCAGAAAAGACCCCCAAAAGACCCTAAAAGACCCCAAAAGACCCTAAAAGACCCCAAAAAGACCTCAAAAAGACCCAAAAAGACCCCAAAAAGACCCTAAAAGACCCTAAAAGAGACCAAAAAGACCCCAAAAAGGCACTCAGGAACCCCAAAAATACCCCAAAAAGACCCAAAAATACACCAAAAAGACCCTAAAAGACCCTAAAAAACCCCGAAAGACACCAAAAAAACACTCAGAAACCCCAAAAAGACCCCAAAAAGACCCAAAAAGACCCAAAAAGAGACCAAAAAGACCCTAAAAGACCCTAAAAGATCCCAAAAAGACCCCAAAATACACCAAAAAGACCCAAAAAGACCCTAAAAGACCCCAAAGAGACCCAGATAGACCCTAAAAGACCCAAAAATACACCAAAATACCCAAAAAAGACCTCAAAAGACCCCCCAAATCCCCCTCAGACCCCCCCAACCCCTTCCTAAAGGCCCCCATGAGCCCCCCAAAGACCCCCCCAATTCCCTTTAGACCCCCCAGTTCCCTTTAGACCCCCCCAAATCCCCCTTATACCCCCCCAACCCCTCCCTAAAGGCCCCCATGAGACCCCCAAGACCCCCCCAATTCCCTTTAGACCCCCCAATTCTCCCTTAGACGCCCCCAACCCCTTCCTAAAGGCCCTTATGAGACCCCCAAGACCCCCCCAATTCCCCTTAGACCCCCACAAATCCCCCTTAGACCCCCCAACCCCTTCCTAAAGGCCCCCATGAGACCCCCACACCCCCAATTCCCTTTAGACCCCCCAATCCCCCTTTAGACCCCCCAAATTCCCCTCAGACCCCCCCAAGCCCTTCCTAAAGGCCCCCATGAGACCCCCAAGACCCCCAAAGCCCCCCCAATTCCCTTTAGACCCCCCCAAATCCCCCTCAGACCCCCCCAACCCCTCCCTAAAGGCCCCCATGAGACCCCCAAGACCCCCCCAATTCCCTTTAGACCCCCCAAATCCCCCTTAGACCCCCCTAAATCCCCCTTAAACCCCCTTTAGACCCCCCCAATTCCCTTTAGCCCCCCAACTCCCTTTAGACCCCCCCAAATGCCCCTTAGACCCTCTCCAATTCCCTTTAGACCCCCCCAAATCCCCCTTAGACCCCCCCAACCTGTTCCTAAAGGCCCCCATGAGACCCCCAAGACCCCCAAGACCCCCCCAATTCCCTTTAGACCCCCCAAATCCCCCTTAAACCCCTTTTAGACCCCCCCAACTCCCTTTAGACCCCCCCAATTCCCCTTAGAATCCCCTTAGACCCCCCAATTCCCCCTCAGACCCCCCAACCCCTTCCTAAAGGCCCCCATGAGACCCCCAAGACCCCCCCAATTCCCTTTAGACCCCCCCAATCCCCCTTTAGACCCCCCAGTTCCCCTTAGACCCCCCCAAATCCCCCTCAGACCCCCCCAAACCCTTCCTAAAGGCCCCCATGAGACCTCCAAGACCCCCCCAATTCCCTTTAGACCCCCCAAATCCCCCTTAAACCCCTTTTAGACCCCCCCAACTCCCTTTAGACCCCCCCAATTCCCCTTAGAATCCCCTTAGACCCCCCAAATCACCCTCAGACCCCCCAACCCCTTCCTAAAGGCCCCCATGAGACCCCCAAGACCCCCCCAATTTTCTTTAGACCCCCCCAACTCCCCTTAGACCCCCCCAAATCCCCCTTAAACCCCCCCCAAATCCCCTTAGACCCCCCCAAATCCCCCTCAGACCCCCCCAACCCCTTCCTAAAGGCCCCCATGACCCCCCCAGCCCCCCCCGTGCCCCCTCCCCATGGTCTCACCCATAGAAGTGCCCCCTGACGAACTCCTGCACCCTGGCCTTGCTCTGCGCGTGCAGGTTCTGGAACTCGTGCATGGCCGAGAACTTGCGGACATTGAGGCCGTTGGGGGTCACCAGGTCTGGGGGGGGACATGGGGGGATATGGGGGGGGTCCATATGGGGGGGAAGGGTCACCATGGGGGGGGCTAAAGGGAATTGGGGGGGTCTGAGGGGGATTGGGGGGGTCTAAAGGGAACTGGGGGGGTCTGAGGGGGTTTTGGGGGGGTCTAAAGGGAATTGGGGGGGTCTAAAGGCAATTGGGGGGGTCTTTGGGGGTCTTTGGGGGTCTCATGGGGGCCTTTAGGAAGGGTTTGGGGGGTCTAAGGGGGATTTGGAAGGTCTAAAGGGAATTGGGGGGGGGTCTGAGGGGGATTTGGGGGGATCTAAGTGGGGTTGGGGGGTTCTAAAGGGAATTGGGGGGGTCTAAGGGGAATTGGGGGGGTCTGAGAGGAATTGGGGGGTCTAAAGGGAATTGGGGGGGTCTGAGGGGAATTGGGGGGGGTCTAAAGGGAATTGGGGGGGTCTAAAGGGAATTGGGGGGGGTCTGAGGGGGATTGGGGGGGCTCTAAGGGGAATTGGGGGGGTCTAAAGGGAACTGGGGGGATCTGAGGGGGTTTTGGGGGGGGTCTAAAGGGAATTGGGGGGGTCTGAGGGGAATTGGGGGGGTCTAAATGGAACTGGGGGGGTCTAAAGGGGATTGGGGGAGTCTAAGGGGAATTGGGGGGATCTGAGGGGAATTGGGGCGGTCTAAAGGCAATTGGGGAGGTCTTTGGGGGTCTCATGGGGGCCTTTAGGAAGGGGTTGGGGGGGTCTGAGGGGGATTGGGGGGGTCTAAAGGGAATTGGGGGGGTCTGAGGGGAATTGGGGGGGTCTAAAGGGGGATTGGGGGGTTCTAAAGGGAATTGGGGGGGGTCTAAGGGGAATTGGGGGGGTCTGAGGGGAATTTTGGGGGGTCTAAAGGGAATTGGGGGGGTCTGAGGGGAATTGGGGGGGGTCTGAGGGGGTTTTGGGGGGGTCTAAAGGGAATTGGGGGGGGTCTAAAGGGAATTGGGGGGGTCTGAGGGGAATTGGGGGAGTCTAAGGGGAATTGGGGGGGTCTAAGGGGAATTGGGGGGGTCTGAGAGGAATTGGGGGGGGTCTAAAGGGAATGGGGGGGGTCTAAAGGGAATTGGGGGGTCTAAAGGGGATTGGGGGGTCTAAAGGGAATTGGGGGGGTCTGAGGGGGATTTGGGGGGGTCTGAGGGGGATTTGGGGGAGTCTTTTGGGGTCAAGGTTCTTATGGGGGGGTCAGGGTCCCTATAGGGGGGGGGTCTTAGGGTCTCTATGGGTGTTTTGGGGTCCCTATGTGGGTCTGGGGTCCCCATGTTGGCTTATGGGTCCCCATATGGGTTTGGGGTCCCCACGTTGGCTTATGGGTCCCCATATGGGTCTGGGGTCCCCATGGGGGTCTCAGGATCCCTATGTGGGTCTGGGGTCCCAGTGGGGGTTTATGGGTCCCCATGTTGGCTTATGGATCCCCATGTGGGTCTAGGGTCCCCATATGGGTGTGGGGTCCCCATGGGGGTCTCAGGATCCCGATGTGGGTCTGGGCTCCCCATGTTGGCTTATGGGTCCCCATATGGGTGTGGGGTCCCCATGGGGGTCTCAGGATCCCGATGTGGGTCTGGGCTCCCCATGTTGGCTTATGGGTCCCCATATGGGTGTGGGGTCCCCATGGGGGTCTCAGGATCCCGATGTGGGTCTGGGGTCCCCATGTTGGCTTATGGGTCCCCATGTGGGTCTAGGGTCCCCATATGGGTCTGGGGTCCCCATGCGGGTCTCAGGATCCCTATGTGGGTCTGGGGTCCCCATATGGGTCTGGGGTCCCCATGTGGGTCTCAGGATCCCGATGTGGGTCATTGTTCCCCATGGGCCCCTCACCCGGTTTCCTCTTCAGCAGATGCTCGGCCTCCCCCGCGGTGACGTGTGACACGGTGGTGAGAACGTGGGCGCAGTGCGCGGCCGCGCGCTCCAGGCAGTAACGGTGATAGATCTGACGCTCCCCGGCCTCCTTGTCCACGTCGAACTGCAACATGGCGGCCCAACATGGCGGCCCTTCAACCTCCACATCCCAATATGGCGGCCCAACATGGCGGCCCTTCAACCTCCACATCCCAATATGGCGGCTCAACATGGCGGCCCTTCAACCTCCATCAACCTCCACATCCCAACATGGCGGCCCAACATGGCGGCCCTTCAACCTCAACATCCCAACATGGCGGCCCTTCAACCTCCATCAACCTCCACATCCCAACATGGCGGCCCAACATGGCGGCCCATCAACCTCCACATCCCAACATGGCGGCCCTTCAACCTCCACATCCCAACATGGCGGCCCAACATGGCGGCCCTTCAACCTCCACATCCCAACATGGCGGCCCAACATGGCGGCCCTTCAACCTCCACATCCCAACATGGCGGCCCTTCAACCTCCACAACCCAACATGGCGGCCCAACATGGCAGCCCTTCAACCTCCACATCCCAACATGGCGGCCCTTCAACCTCCACATCCCAACATGGCGGCCCAACATGGCGGCCCTTCAACCTCCACAACCCAACATGGCAGCCCAACATGGCGGCCCTTCAACCTCCACATCCCAACATGGCGGCCCTTCAACCTCCACATCCCAACATGGCGGCCCAACATGGCGGCCCTTCAACCTCCACATCCCAACATGGCGGCCCCCATCAACTAGGCCTCAACCTTCCCATCATGCTCTGCTCCACACCAGGCCTCAGCCTTCCCATCATGCATTGCAGCTCCCGCTAACTTCTCATCATGCTCCAGGCCTCGCTAGGCCTCAACTTTCCCATCATGCACTGCGGCTCCCGCTAACTTCCCATCATGCTTCAGGCCTCACTAGGCCGCAGCCTTCCCATCATGCATTGCAGCTCCCGCTAACTTCTCATCATGCTCCAGGCCTCGCTAGGCCTCAACCTTCCCATCATGCTCTGCTCCACACTAGGCCTCAACCTTCCCATCATGCTTCAGGCCTCACTAGGCCTCAACTTTCCCATCATGCATTGCGGCTCCTCCTAACTTCCCATCATGCTCCAGGCCTCGCTAGGCCTCAACTTTCCCATCATGCACTGCGGCTCCCGCTAACTTCCCATCATGCTTCAGGCCTCACTAGGCCGCAGCCTTCCCATCATGCACTGCGGCACCCGCTAACTTCCCATCATGCTCCAGGCCTCACTAGGCTGCAGCCTTCCCATCATGCTCTGCTCTGCACTAGGCCTCAACCTTCCCATCGTGCTCCAGGCCTCGCTAGGCCGCAGCCTTCCCATCATGCATTGTGGCTCCCGCTAACTTCCCATCATGCTCCAGGCCTCACTAGGCCCAAGCCTTCCCTCCACATTAGGCCCCAACCTTCCCACTGTGCTCCAGGCCTCACTAGGCCTCACTAGGCCTCACTAGGCCTCAACCTCCTCTCCAATTGCCCCCAACCCAATTCCCCTGTCCCAATCTCGCCCCCCCCTTTGCCCCCAACCCAGCCCCCCAACCCCCCCCCCAGTCCATTTCCCCCCCTTCTCCCCCCTTTGCCCCCCAACCCAGCTCCCTATCCCCCCCCCCAGTCTATTTCCCCCCCAGCCCCCCAACCCAACCCCCCAACCCCCCCTACCCCCCCCAGTCCATTTCCCCCCCTTTGACCCCTTTGCCCCCCAACCCAGCCCCCCAACCCCCCCAGCCCCCCCAACCCAGTCCCTCAACCCAACCTCCCCCAGTCCATTCCCCCCCTCTTTCCCCCCCAACCCAGCCCCCCAAACCCCTCTACCCCCTCCAGTCCATATCCACCCCAGTTTGCCCCCCAACCCAGGCCCCCAACCCCCCAAATGCCCCCCCCAGTCCACTGCTCCCCCCCTTTGCCCCCCAACCCAGCCCCCCAACTGCCCCCTCCCCAGTCCATTTCCCCCCGTCCCCCTCCATTTGCCCCCCAACCCAGCCCCCCAACCCCCCCCAATCCATCTCCCACTCATTGCCCCCCAACCCAGCCCCCCAACCCCCCCCAGTCCATTTCCCCCCCTCCTCCCCCAGTTGCCCCCCAACCCAGCCCCCCAACCCCCTCCGCAGTCCATTTCCCCCCATTTGCCTCCCAACCCAGCCCCCCAACTCCCCCCAGTCCATTTCCCCCCCCACCCCCCCACCCCAACCCCCCCCTACCCCCCCAAGTCCATTTCCCCCCCTTTGCCCCCTTTGCCCCCCAACCCAGCCCCCAACCCTCTCCCCACTCCATCTCCCCCCCCTTTGCCCCCCACCCCAGCCCCCCAACCCCTCCAGTCCATTCCCCCCCCCCCCACTCCATTTCCCCCCCAACCCAGCCCCCCAACTCCCCCCCCAGTCCACTGCCCCCCCCTTTGACCCCCAACCTAGCCCCCCCAACCCCCCCCTACCCCCTCCAGTCCATATCCCCCCCTGGTTTGTCCCCCAGGCCAGCCTCCCAACCCCTCCCCCCAGTCCATTTCCCCACCTCCCCCCCTTTGCCCCCCAAACCCCCCAGGCCCGATCCCCCCCCCACCCCTTTGCCCCCCAACCCAGCCCCCCAACCCCCCCCCCCAGTCCATTTCCCCCCCTTTGACCCCTTTGCCCCCCAACCCAGCCCCCCAACCCTCTCCCCACTCCATTTCCCCCCATTTGCCCCCCAACTCAGCCCCCCAACCCCCCCCAGTCCATTCTTAGCCCCTTTGCCCCCCAACCCAGCCCCCCAACTGCCCCCTCCCCAGTCCATTTCCCCCCCTATCCCCCCCCAACCCAGCTCCCCCCAACCCCCCCTACCCCCTCCAGTCCATATCCCCCCCCGGTTTGCCCCCTAGGCCAACCCCCCAAATACCTCCCCAGTCCATTTCCCCGCTCTTTGACCCCTTTGCCCCCCAACCCCCCCCAGTCCGTTCTTACCCCCTTTGCCCCCCAACCCAGCCCCCCAACCCCCTCCCCAGTCCATTTCCCTCCCCACCCCCCCCCAAACCCAGCCCCCCAAACCCCCCCCAATCCATCTCCCCCTCATTGCCCCCCATCCCAGCCCCCCACCCCAGCCCCCCCCCAGTCCATTTCCCCCCCTATCCCCCCCCCCTTCCCCCCCCTCACGTTGTGCAGGTTGTTGTAGAAGTCCACGCTCCCAGCGCACAAGTAGCGGCCCAACAACGTGGCGTGTGTGGTGAAGATGGTGGCGACGGGCAGACGCCGGGCGCGACACAGCACCAGGCCCAGCCCCGCCAGCCACTCGTGGAAATGGCCCACGATAAAGGGACGGTCTGAGCTCTGAGCTGCAAACTGACACGGACCCCAGACCCATAATGGTAATGTTAGTGGGGGGGACATGGACCCCAGCCCCATAATGGGACCGTTATTAGGGGGGGTGGGACCGTTAGTGGGGGGACATGGACCCCAGACCCACAATGGGACCGTTATTGGGGGGGACATGGACCCCAGACCCATAATGGGACCGTTATTCGGGGGGGGACATCAACACCCCCAGCCCCATAATGGGACCGTTATTGGGGGGGGACATGGACCCCAGACCCATAATGGGACCGTTATTGGGGGGGGACATGGACCCCAGACCCACAATGGGACCGTTATGGGGGGGACATGGACCCCAGACCCACAATGGGACCGTTATTGGGGGGGCAATGAGACCCCAGACCCATAATGGATCAACACCCCCAGCCCCATAATGGGACCGTTATTGGGGGACATGGACACCCCCAGACCCATAATGGGACCGTTATTGGGGGGCATGGACCCCAGACCCACAATGGGACCGTTATTGGGGGCGACATGGACCCCAGACCCATAATGGGACCGTTATTGGGGGACATGGACACCCCCAGACCCATAATGGGGCCGTTATTGGGGGACATGGACCCCCAGACCCATAATGGTAATGTTATTGGGGGCCATGGACCCCAGACCCACAATGGGACCGTTATGGGGGGGGACATGGACCCCAGACCCATAATGGTAATGTTATTGGGGGGGACATGGACCCCAGACCCACAATGGGACCGTTATGGGGGGGGACATGGACCCCAGACCCATAATGGGACCGTTATTGGGGGGGGTGGGACCGTTAGTGGGGGGACATGGACCCCAGACCCACAATGGGACCGTTAGTGGGGGGCATTGACACCCCCAGACCCACAATGGGACCGTTATGGGGGGGACATGGACCCCAGACCCATAATGGGACCATTATGGGGGAGACATGGACCCCAGACCCATAATGGTAATGTTATTGAGGGACATGGACCCCAGACCCACAATGGGACCGTTATGGGGGGGACATGGACCCCAGACCCATAATGGGACCGTTACGGGGGGCATTGACACCCCCAGACCCACAATGGGACCGTTATTGGGGGGGACATGGACCCCAGACCCACAGTGGTAATGTTATTGGGGGGGGGACATGGACCCCAGACCCATAATGGGACCGTTATGGGGGGACATGGACCCCAGACCCATAATGGTAATGTTATTGGGGGACATGGACCCCAGACCCATAATGGTAATGTTATTGGGGGGACATGGACCCCAGACCCATAATGGGACCGTTATGGGGGAGACATGGACCCCAGACCCATAATGGGACCGTTATGGGGGGGGACACACACACAAGGGGTTGAGTCCCCCCTTCAACGTCATTGGGGTTGTTCCAAGGGAACCATGAAGCCTCCGAAGCTCTCAATGACCACCAGGACCTCACAGGGACCCCAGACCCACACCTGAACCCCCATGGGGACCCCAGACCCACATGGGGACCCCAAGATCCCATTGGTGACTCCTAAACACACACAGGGACCCCAGACCTACACAGGGATCCTGAGACCCCATTGATGACTCCTGTACCCCCATGGGGACCCCAGACCCACACAGGGACCCCAGACTCACATGGGGATCAGGGGGCATTCTATCCTCACAGGGATGCAAGGTGGGGGGGTGTGGGGTTGGGGGTTCATATAGGGGGTTATGGGGGTCTATATGGGGTTATAGGGGTCTATATGGGATTATGGGGGTCTATATGGGATTATGGGGTCTATATGGGGTTATGGGGGACTATGTGGGATTGTAAGGGTCTATATGGTGTTATGGGGTTCTATATGGGATTATGGGGGTCTGTATGGGGTTATGGGGGTCTATATGGGGTTATAGGAATCTATATGGGATTATGGGGGTCTATATGGGATTATGGGGGTCTATGTGGGATTATGGGGGTCTATATGGGGTTATGGGGGTCTATATGGGGTTATGGGGGTCTATATGGGATTATGGGGGTCTGTATGGGATCATGGGGGTCTATATGGGACTACAAGGGTCTATATGGGGTAATGGGGTCTATATGGGATTATGGGGGTCTATATGGGGTTATGGGGGTCTATATGGGGTTATGGGTTTCTATATGGGATTATGTTGATCTACATGGGATTATGGGGGTCTATATGGGGTTATAGAAATCTATATGGGATTATGGAGTCTATATGGGGGTCTATATGGGGTTATGGGGTTCTATATGGGATTATAGGGATCTATATGGTGTTATGGGTTTCTATATGGGATCATGGGGGTCTACATGGGGTCATGGGGGTCTATATGGGGTTATGGGGGTCTATATGGGGTTATGGGATCTATATAGGATTATGAAGGTCTATATGGGATTATGGGGGTCTATATGAGGGTCTATATGGGATTATGGGGTTCTATATGGGATTATGGGGGTCTATATGAGGGTCTATATGGGACTATGAGAGTCTATATGGTGTTATGGGGTTCTATATGGGATTATGTTGATCTATATGGGATTATGGGAGTCTATATTGGGTTATGGGGTTCTATATGGGGTTATGGGGGTCTATATGGGGTTATGGGTTTCTATATGGGATTATGGGGTCTATATGGAATTATGGGGGTCTATATGGGATTATAGGGGTCTACATGGGATTATGGGGGTCTATATGGGATTATGGTTTTCTATATGGGATTATGGGTTTCTATATGAGATTATGGGTGTCTTCCAGGTATTCCAGGACCCTGGCCCCCCTTATTGCCCCCCGCCCCCTATTCCCAACCCACCTCTCCCAGGAACCACGCGACCAGGAACCCGAAGAGCACGGCGTCGTTGGCCTCGCGGTCGTACCAGGGCACCCCGATGGCGCAGCTCTCCCACAACTCGCTCTTCCAGCGCTCCAGGCTCCACGCGGTCGCACCCACGTCCAGCAGCACCACGGCCGGGCTGCCCTCAATCAGCCAGCGGCCAAAGTGAACCTATGGGGCAATAGGGGCGGGGGGAGACTAAATAGGGGGTATGGGGCGGCCACAATAGGGGGAGAGCCTAAATGTGGGGCACATAGGGGCGGGGGAGAGCCTAAATGTGGGGTATGGGGCGGCCACAATAGGGGGAGAGCATAGGGGTGATGGGAGACCCCAAATAGGGGTGATGGGAAACCCTAAATATGGGTGATGGGACGGCCCCAATAGGGGGAGAGCCTAAATGTGGGGTAAATAGGGGCGGGGGAGAGCCTAAATGGGGGGTATGGGGGAGTACAAATAGGGGGAGAGCCTAAATGTGGGGTATGGGGCGGCCCCAAATAGGGGGAGAGCCTAAATGGGGGGCACATAGGGGCGGGGGGAGCCTAAATGTGGGGTATGGGGGAGTCCAAATAGGGGGAGAGCCTAAATGTGGGGTAAATAGGGGCGGGGGAGAGCCTAAATGTGGGGTATGGGGCGGCCCCAATAGGGGGAGACCCTAAATGTGGGGTATGGGGTGGCCCCATAAGGTG
The DNA here is from genome assembly GCF_054131305.1 of Coturnix japonica. Classification (NCBI taxonomy): domain Eukaryota; kingdom Metazoa; phylum Chordata; class Aves; order Galliformes; family Phasianidae; genus Coturnix; species Coturnix japonica. The sequence continues at coordinate 432,998 of NW_028188966.1, forward strand.
GGTGTGGGGCCGTGACCTTTTCTGCCCTTTCCAATGCTGGGAACAGGGACGGGGGGAACATGAGCTGGGGGCTAAAAATAGACCCCACGTGGGAGGGGGAGGGGCAGGGTCCCCATGGGAAACACAGCCCCACAGACCCCATTATCCCACATAGACACCCATAACCCCATAGAGACCCCCATAACCCCATAGAGACCCCCATAATCCCATAGAGACCCCCATAATCCCATAGAGACCCCCATAACCCCATATAGACCCCCATAATCCCATACAGACCCCCATAACCCCACATAGACCCCCATAATCCCATATAGACCCCCATAATCCCCTATAGACCCCCATAATCCCCTATATACCTCCCTCCCCAGCCCCATAACCCCCCACCTTGCATCCCTTTGAGTTCATGGCACATAGACCCCCTTAACCCCATAAAGACCCCCATAATCCCACACAGACCTCCATAATCCCTTATAGACCCCCATAACCCCACATAGACACCCATAACCCCATATAGAGCCCCATAACCCCATACAGACCCCCATAATCCCACATAGACCCCCCATTATCCCACATAAGACCACATAACCCCATATAGACCCCCATAATCCTGTACAGACCCCCATAACTCCACACAGACCCCTATAATCCCCTATATAACCCCCCCCAGCCCCCCACCTTGCATCCGTGTGAGTTCATGGCACACAGACCCCCGTAATCCCCTACAGACCCCCATAACCCCATACAGACCCCCATAACCCCACATAGAACCCCATAACCCCACATAGACCCCCATTACCCCATACAGACCCTCATAATCCCTATAGACCCCCATAATCCCCTATAGATCCCCATAACCCCACATAGACCCCCCATAATCCCCTATATACCCCCCTCCCCAGCCCCATAACCCCCCCACCTTGCATCCCTTTGAGTTCATGGCACATAGACCCCCATAACCCCACATAGACCCCCATAACCCCATACAGACCCTCAAAATCCCATATAGACCCTATTATCCCCACATAGACCCCCATAATCCCCTATAGACCCCCATAATCCCCTATAGACCCCCCACCCCAGCCCCATAACCCCCCCACCTTGCACCCCTTTGAGTTCATGGCACATAGACCACCATAACCCCACATAGACCCCCATAACCCCATACAGACCCTCAAAATCCCATATAGACCCTATTATCCCCACATAGACCCCCATAATCCCCTATAGACCCCCATAATCCCCTATAGACCCCCCTCCCCAGCCCCATAACCCCCCCACCTTGCATCCCTTTGAGTTCATGGCACATAGACCCCCATAACCCCACATAAACCCCCATAATCCCACATAGACCCCCATAATCCCCTATATACCCCCATAATCCCCTATAGACCCCCATAACCCCACATAGACCCCCATAATCCCATATAGACCCCCATAATCCCCTATAGACCCCCATAATCCCCTATAGACCCCCCTCCCCAGCCCCATAACCCCCCACCTTGCATCCCTTTGAGTTCATGGCACATAGACCCCCATAACCCCATATAGACCCCCATAATCCCACATAGACCCCCATAATCCCACATAGACCCCCATAATCCCCTATATTCCCCCCTCCCCAGCCCCATAACCCCCTCACCTTGCATCCCTGTGAGTTCATGGCACATAGACCCCCATAACCCCATATAGACCCCCATAATCCCCTATATTCCCCCCTCCCCAGCCCCATAACCCCCCCACCTTGCACCCCTTTGAGTTCATGGCCTCCAGGGTCCGTCTCAGGGCGGGTTGGGGGGGGTCCAGCAGCTCCACCTGGGTCCTGACGCTGCTCTCCACGTAGGGTCCCACCATCACGTAGCTCTCGCCCCACTCATCCACCGTCACCCGGGCCTTGGTCTGCAGCACCGTGTAGATGCCGCCCACTGCGGGGCCGCCATGTCAGCACCCAATGGGTGACCCCAAGGCCTACAATGGGGCCTAAGTGTGACCCCAAGGCCTACAATGGGGCCTAAGTGTGGCCCCAAGGCCTACAATGGGGCCTAAGTGTGGCCCCAAGGCCTACAATGGGGCCTAAGGGGGACCCCAAGGCCTACAATGGGGCCTAAGGGGGACCCCAAGGCCTACAGGGGGACCCCAAGGCCTACAATGGGGCCTAAGGGTGACCCCAAGGCCTACAGGGGGACCCCAAAGGCCTATAATGGGGCTTAAGGGGGACACCAAGGCCTACAATGGGGCCTAAGTGTGACCCCAAGGCCTACAATGGGGCCTAAGGGGGACCCCAAGGCCTACAATGGGGCCTAAGGGGGACCCCAAGGCCTACAGGGGGACCCCAAGGCCTACAATGGGGCCTAAGGGTGATCCCAAGGCCTACAGGGGGACCCCAAGGCCTACAATGGGGCCTAAGTGTGACCCCAAGGCCTACAGGGGGACCCCAAGGCCTACAATGGGGCCTAAGTGTGACCCCAAGGCCTACAATGGGGCCTAAGTGTGATCCCAAGGCCTACAATGGGGCTTAATTGTGATCCCAAAGGCCTACAATGGGACCTAAGTGTGACCCCAAGGCCTATTATGGGGCCTAAGGGTGACCCCAAGGCCTTCAATGGGGCCTCAGTGTGACCCCAAAGGCCTACAATGGGGCCTAAGTGTGACCCCAAAGGCCTACAATGGGGCCTAAGTGTGACCCCAAGGCCTACAATGGGGCCTAAGTGTGACCCCAAGGCCTACAATGGGGCCTAAGTGTGACCCCAAGGCCTACAATGGGGCCTAAGTGTGACCCCAAGGCCTACAATGGGGCCTAAGTGTGACCCCAAGGCCTACAATGGGGAACTAAGGGGGACCCCAAGGCCTACAATGGGGCCTAAGGGGGACCCCAAGGCCTACAGGGGGACCCCAAAGGCCTACAATGGGGCCTAAGTGTGATCCCAAGGCCTACAATGGGGCCTAAGGGTGATCCCAAGGCCTACAATGGGGCCTAAGTGTGACCCCAAGGCCTACAATGGGGCCTAAGTGTGACCCCCAAGGCCTACAATGGGGCCTAAGGGGAACCCCAAAGCCTACAATGGGGCCTAAGTGTGACCCCCAAGGCCTACAATGGGGCCTAATGGGGACCCCAAAGGCCTACAATGGGGCCTAAGGGTGATCCCAAGGCCTACAATGGGACCTAAGGGTGACCCCAAGGCCTACAATGGGGCCTAAGGGTGCCAACAAGGCCTACAATGGGGCTTAAGTGTGACCCCAAGGCCTACAATGGGGCCTAAGTGTGACCCCCAAGGCCTACAGGGGGACCCCCAAGGCCTACAATGGGGCCTAAGGGGGACCCCAAGGCCTACAATGGGGCCTTGAGACCCATAGGACACTGGGGCCTAAGTGTGACCCCAAGGCCTACAATGGGGCCTAAGTGTGACCCAAGGCCTACAGGGGGACCCCAAAGGCTACAATGGGGCCTAAGTGTGACCCCAAGGCCTACAGGGGGACCCCAAAGGCCTACAATGGGGCCTAAGTGTGATCCCAAAGGCCTACAATGGGGCCTAAGGGTGCCAACAGGCCTACAATGGGGCCTAAGTGTGACCCCCAAGGCCTACAATGGGGCCTAAGGGGGACCCCAAAGGCCTACAATGGGGCCTAAGTGTGACCCCAAGGCCTACAATGGGGCCTAAGGGTAATCCCAAGGCCTACAATGGGGCCTAAGTGTCACCCCAAGGCCTACAATGGGGCCTAAGGGTGACCCCAAGGCCTACAACGGGGCCTAAGTGTGACCCCAAGGCCTACAATGGGGCCTAAGTGTGACCCCAAGGCCTACAATGGGGCCTAAGGGTGACCCCAAGGCCTACAGGGGGACCCCAAGGCCTACAATGGGGCCTAAGTGTGACCCCCAAGGCCTACAATGGGGCCTAAGGGGGACCCCAAGGCCTACAATGGGGCCTAAGTGTGACCCCCAAGGCCTACAATGGGGTCACAGAGGGGGGGTCACGTCGGGGTCAAAGGTCACAGGAAGGAGGTTACGAGGGGTCACTGACCTTTATTGGCCACTTCCCAGGCCACCTCGAACAGGACGGCGTTGTCGGGGGGCCCCTCCCATTCATCCAGGCCGGGTAAGGAGCTGATGGACATGGAGCGGGCCAACGGCATCGCGCCTGGGGGGGGGGGGAATAGGGGGGGGTCATATATTGGGGGGGGCTCAAACACCCCCCTTCCCCCCCCCACATTTAATGGGGTCCATCTGGTGCCCCCCCCAACCCAGCCCATGGGCTCTAGGGGGTTGGGGGGGGGTTGGGGGGGGGGAGAGGGGAGGGGGGGGGGTTAAACCCCTCCCCCCCATCCAATGGGGTCCATTTACCCCCCCCCCCCAACCCAGTCCATGGTCCCTGGGGGGGAGGGGGGTGGCTCATATATTGGGGGGGGGGTCGGTTCATATATTGGGGGGGTTCATATATTGGGGGGGGCTCATATATTGGGGGGGGTCATATATTGGGGGGGTCTATATTGGGGGGGGGTCATATATTGGGGGGGGTCATATATTGGGGGGGGGGTCATATATTGGGGGGGGTCATATATTGGGGGGGGTCATATATTGGGGGGCCATATATTGGGGGAGGGGTCATATATTGGGGGGGCTCATATATTGGGGGGGGTCATATATTGGGGGGGTCATATATTGGGGGGGTCAGATATTGGGGGGGGTCATATATTGGGGGAGGGGTCATATATTGGGGGGGATCATATATTGGGGGGGTCATATATTGGGGGGGGTCATATATTGGGGGGGTCATATATTGGGTTGGGGGGTAATATAGTGGGGGGGGTCATATATTGGGGGGATCATATATTGGGGGGGGTCACATATTGGGGGGGGGTCATTATTGGGGGGGATCATATATTGAGGGGTGGGAGTCATATATTGGGGGGGGGTCATATATTTGGGGGGGGGATCATACATTGAAGGGGAGGGGCTTAACCCCCTCCCCCCCCCCCCCATCCACTGGGGTCCATCTGGTGCCCCCCCACCCAGTCCATGGTGCCTGGGGGGGGGGGTATCATATATTATGGGGGGGGGGGTGTCAATATATATTGAGGACAGGGGGTCTTAAACCCCCCTTACCCCCCCTCCTCAACACCCCCCTCCCCATCCAATGG
>NW_028188966.1:438330-465745 GCF_054131305.1 Coturnix japonica
TAGTGACCTTAGGTGACCCCATATTGTGACCTTAAATGACCCCATATTGTGACCTTGGGTGACCCCGTCCCCCATATGACCTTGAATAACCCCATCCTATGGTTGACCTGGAGTAACCCCGTCCTATGGGTGACCTCAGGTGACCCATGACCCCACGTGACCTCAGGTGACCCCATATTATGACCTTAAATGACCCCATACTGTGACCTCGGGTGACCCCATCCCCATATGACCTTGAATGACCCCATCCTATGGTTGACCTGGAGTAACCCCATCCTATGGTTGACCTCAGATGACCCCGTGACCCTTAGTGACCTCAGGTGACCCCATGTGACCTCAGGTGACCCCGTGACCCCATGTGACCTCATATGACCCCATGTGACCTCAGGTGACCCCGTGACCCCATGTGACCTCAGGTGACCCCATGTGACCTCAGGTGACCCCGTGACCCCATGTGACCTCAGGTGACCCATGTGACCTCAGGTGACCCCGTGACCCCATGTGACCTCAGGTGACCCCATGTGACCTCAGGTGACCCCGTGACCCCATGTGACCTCAGGTGACCCCATGTGACCTCAGGTGACCCCGTGACCCCATGTGACCTCAGGTGACCCCATGTGACCTCAGGTGACCCTCACCTTCCTCCTCCTCGTCTCCATGGCGACCGCTTCGGTCCCACAGCCCGTCTCCATGGTGACGGTTGCCATGGTGATGATGGTCGCCATGTTTGTCCTCGTGGTTGCCATGGTGATGGTCGCCATGTTTGTCCTCGTGGTTGCCATGGTGATGGTCGCCATGTTTGTCCTCGTGGTTGCCATGGTGATGGTTGCCATGGTGATGGTTGCCATGGTGATGGTTGCCATGGAGACCATCGTGGTGATGGATACCAGCTTTATGGTCGCCATGTTTGTCCTCGTGGTTGCCATGGTGATGGTTGCCATGGAGATGGTCGCCATGGTGATGGTCGCCATGTTTCTCCTCACGGTTGCCATGGTGATGGTTGCCATGGAGACCGCCGTGATGCCCCCACCCTTCTGTTGGTCGCCATGGTGACCGTGGTCGCCATGTTCTCGCTATGGTCGCCATGGTGACTGTGATGGTTGCCATGGAAACCATGATGATGATGATGGGGGTCGCCATGGTGACCGCCATGATGCTGGTTGCCATGGAGATCGCCATGATGGTTGCCATGGAGATCGCCATGATGCTGGTTGCCATGGAGATGCTCATGGAGGATGCTGCTCAGCCGGCTCTGATGGTCGCCATGGTGATGGTTGCCATGGTGATGCTGTTTGCCATGGTGATGGTTGCCATGGAGATCGTGATGCTGGTTGCCATGGAGGTCGCCATGATGGTTGCCGTGGTCCCCGCTCTTGCTGTGGTCGCCATGGTGACCGCCATGCTGCTGGTTGCCATGGAGACCGTGATGCTGGTTGCCATGGAGATCATGATGCTGGTTGCCATGGAGATGCTGCTGCTGGTTGCCATGGAGATGAGCTCCCAGCTGGTTGCCGTGGGGCTGTGGGTTGCCATGGGAACGGCTGCCGTTGCCGTGGTGATGGAGCTGCAGCTCTAAGAGGCCGATCTTCTTCTGCAGCGCCTCCCGCAGCCCAGAGACATTGCGGCTGTGCTGGGGGGAGGACAATGGGGCTGCCCCATAGATGCCCCATGGCTGCCCCATGGCTGCCCCATAGCTGCCCCATGGCTGCCCCATAGCTGCCCCATAGATACCCCATAGCCACCCCATAGCTGCCCCATATCTGCCCCATAGCTGCCCCATAGCTGCCCCATAGCTGCCCCATAGCTGCCCCATAGCCGCCCCATGGCTGCCCCATAGCTGCCCCATAGCTGCCCCATAGCCGCCCCATGGCTGCCCCATAGCTGCCCCATAGCTGCCCCATAGCTGCCCCATGGCTGCCCCATAGCTGCCCCATGGCTGCCCCATAGCCGACCCATGGCTGCCCCATAGCTGCCCCATATCTGCCCCATAGCTGCCCCATAGCTGACCAACGCCCCATAGCTGCCCCATAGCTGGTCTCCCATAGCTGCCCCATGGCTGCCCCATAGCTGCCCCATAGCTGCCCCATAGCTGCCCCATAGCCGCCCCATGGCTGCCCCATAACTGCCCCATAACTGCCCCATAGCTGCCCATAGCCGCCCCATAGCCGGCCCCATAGCTGCCCCATAGCTGCCCCATAGCTGCCCCATAGCTGCCCCATGGCTGCCCCATAACTGCCCCATAGCTGCCCCATAGCTGCCCCATAGCTGCCCCATAGCAGCCCCATAGCTGCCCCATAGCTGCCCCATGGCTGCCCCAATGGCTGCCCCATAGCTGCCCCATAACTGCCCCATAGCTGCCCCATAGCTGCCCCATAGCTGCCCCATAGCTGCCCCATAGCAGCCCCATAGCTGCCCCATGGCTGCCCCATAGCTGCCCCATAGCTGCCCCATAGCCGCCCCATAGCTGCCCCATAGCCGCCCCATGGCTGCCCCATAACTGCCCCATGGCTGCCCCATAGCTGCCCTATAGCCGCCCCATAGCTGCCCCATAGCCCCCCCAATCCCACCCCATAGCCCCATATCCTGCCCCATAGCCCCCTCAATCCCACCCCATAGCCCCATATCCAGCCCCTTAGCCCCATAACCCACCCCATAGCCCCCTCAGTCCCACCCCCATAGCCCCATATCCTGCCCCATAGCCCCATATCACGCCCCATAGCCCCATATCCTGCCCTATAACCCCCCCAATCCTACCCCATAGCCCCATATCCAGCCCCATACTCCCCCCAATCCCACCCCATAGCCCCATATCCTGCCCTATAACCCCCTCAATCCCACCCCATAGCCCCATATCCCCACCCATAGCCCCATATCCAGCCCCATAGCCCCATATCCTGCCCTATAACCCCCTCAATCCCACCCCATAGCCCCATATCCCCACCCCATAGCCCCATATCCAGCCCCATAGCCCCATATCCTGCCCTATAACCCCCTCAATCCCACCCCATAGCCCCATATCCCCACCCCATAGCCCCATATCCAGCCCCACACCCCCCCCATTCCCCACCCCCACCCCCTATATCCCCACAACCCCCCCCCCCCCCACACAAGTAGCTTATATTTAACCCCACACCGGAGCTGCCCTCATTAATCCCACGTTAATCAGCACCGGGTTAATTAGGCCACACCGGGGGGGGGGGGGTCAGACAGATGGACACCAAAGCGGATCAGGATATATATATATATCTATATATATATATGGGGGGGGGGCAGAAACCCACCCCCCTTATTACCCCCCCCTCTATAGGCCTCACCTGCAGCTGCTGCAGCCGCTGCCTCAATCCCTGCAGCGCCCTCTGCTGGTTGGAGGCCGCACCTGCAACTACAGCTCCCCCCTCTTCGTGCCCCCCCCCCTCCTTTAATTGCCCCCCCGCCTCCTTTAATTGCCCCCCAGCTCCATTTAATTGCCCCCCAGCTTCATTTAATTGCCCCCCACCTTCGTGTAATTGCCCCCCAGCTCCATTTAATCGCCCCCCAGCTTCATTTAATCGCCCCCCAGCTTCATTTAATTGCCCCCCCCCTCCGTGTAATTGCCCCCCCCCTCCATTTAATTGCCCCCCCCCTTCGTGTAATTGCCCCCCCCCCTCATTTAATCCCCCCCTGGCTTCGCACTGCCCCAGTTTGGCCGCCAGCTCCAAGGCCGCCTCCTTCTGTTGCACCAACGCCTCCCTCAACCTCAGCACGGCCGCGTGCAAATCCTCGTGCAAATCCCCTTGCACGCCCACCCCCCCCCCACCCCCCCCCTGCACCCCCCCCCCCTTGTACCAATCCCATTGACCCCCCCCTCCCCCTTTAAACGACCCCCCCCCTCCATTATCCACCCCCCCACCCCCCCCGTGTAAATCCTCGTGCAAACCCTCGTGCAAAGCCCCCCCCCCCCACAACCCACGTCCCCCCCCGGGGGTAACGCCGTGCAAATGAATCGGGGGGGACCCCCCCCCCACCCCATTAAAACCCCCCACCGACCCCCAGAGCGCCCCCAACGTCACCAAGGTTGTGGGGCTGAGATGCATCGTTGTTTTCTATGGGGGATGGGGGGGGGGTTTGCACACGAGTGTGCAACGGAGCCTGTGGAGAGGGAAGGAGATGGGGGTCAGCGTTGAGCCCCATAGAGCCCCATAGAGCCCCATAGGACCCCCATAGAGCTCCATAGAGCCCCATAGAGCCCCATAGGACCCCCATATAGAGCCCTATAGAGCCCCATAGGACCCAATAGGCCCCCCATAGAGCCCCATAGGATCCCCATAGACCCCCATGGGACCCCCATAGAGCCCCATAGAGCCCCCCCAGGACGCCAGTAGAGCCCTATAGGACTCCTCTAGAGCCCCATAGAGCCCCATAGGACACCCATAGAGCTCCCAGGACCCTCATAGAGCCCCATAGAGCCCCCCAGAACCCCATAGAGCCCCAAAGGACCCCCATAGAGCCCCCCCAGGACGCCAGTAGAGCCCTATAGGACTCCTCTAGAGCCTCATAGAGCCCCATAGGACCCCCATATAGCTCCATAGAGCCCCATAGAGATCCATAGGACCCCCATATAGCTCCATAGAGCCCTATAGAGCCCCACAGGACCCAATAGGCCCCCCATAGAGCCCCATAGGATCCCCATAGACCCCCCAGAGAGCCCTATAGAGCCCCATAAGACTACTCTAGAGCCCCATAGAGCCCCATAGAGCTCCCCAGGAACCCCATAGAGCCCTATAGAGCCCCATAGGACCCCCAAAGACCCATAGAAGCCTCATAGAGCCCCATAGAGCCCCATAGGACCCCCATAGACCCCTATAGAGCCCCATAGAGACCCCCAGGACGCCCACAGAGCCACATAGAGCCCCCAGGACCCCCAGAAAGATCCCAGGACACCAATAGAGCCCCCCATAGAGCCCCTCAGGAACCCACAGGACCCCCATAGAGCCCCATAGGACCCCCATAGAGCCCCATAGGACCCCTATAGAGCCCCATAGGACCACCATAGAGCCCCATAGAGCCCCATAGGACCCCCATAGAGCCTCATAGAAGCCTCATAGAGCCCCCCAGGACCACCATAGAGCCCCATAGAGCCCCATAGGACCCCCATAGAGCCCCCCCCCCTACCTGCACTCGGTCCGTGCACTCGGTGCTGCAGTCGCTGCGCTGTGGGGCAGTGGGGGGGGGGGACAATGGGGGGGGGGGATCAAAGCAGCTCAAGGTGGGGGGGGGGCGGAGCCAGACAGCAACGCGCCCCTCCCCCCCGCCCCATAGAAACAACCCCCTGTGCCCCACAGCTGACCCACTTCTGCCCCACAGGGACCCATATCTGCCCCACGGCAGCCCCTTCCTGCCCCATAGCCCCCCCCCACTCCATGGCCCCCCTTCCTGCCCCATAGATTCCATCACTCCCTGCCCTATAGCTCCATATTGCCCCACACCCCCCTCCAAGCCCCATAGATCCTTCCTGCCCCATAGATCCCACCCCTTCCTGCCCCATAGCCCCACTCTGCCCCATAGATCCCACCCCTCCCTGCCCCATAGCCCCCTCCTGCCCCATAGATCCCACCCCTTCCTGCCCTATAGCTTCATATTACCCCATACCCCCCTCCAAGCCCCATAGCCCCGCTCTGCCCCATAGATCCCACCCCTCCCTGCCCCATAGCCCCACTCTGCCCCATAGATCCCACCCCTTCCTGCCCTATAGCTTCATATTACCCCATACCCCCCTCCAAGCCCCATAGCCCCACTCTGCTCCATAGATCCCACCCCTCCCTGCCCCATAGCCCCACTCTGCCCCATAGATCCCACCCCTCCCTGCCCCATAGCCCTGCTCTGCCCCATAGATCCCACCCCTCCCTGCCCTATAGCTTCATATTACCCCATACTCCCCTCCAAGCCCCATAGCCCCACTCTGCCCCATAGATCCCACCCCTTCCTGCCCCATAGCCCCCCCCTGCCCCATAGATCCCACCCCTCCCTGCCCCATAGCCCCACTCTGCCCCATAGATCCCACCCCTCCCTGCCCCATAGCCCTGCTCCGCTTCATAGATCCCACCCCTCCCTGCCCCATAGCCCTGCTCAGCCCCACAGATACCACAGGCCTTAAAAAACAGCAATTCTTTATTCCCAAAACTGCCTCATTTCACCCCAAAACCAACAGTGACATAGAGAGGGGGCGTGGCCAAACACAAACCACGCCCCCCATGTTAACAAAGCCACGCCCCTTTATATACATAGCAATGGTGGGGGCGTGGTCAACTCAGAGGTGGGCGTGGTTATGCTAATTCACATAGCGTGTATATAATAAGGGGGGTGGTCTAACGAAGCCCCGCCCACAAGTGGGCGTGGTTATGCAAACACGCACTCCACATACAATAATGAAGGGGCGTGGTCAAACAGAAGCTCCGCCCACAAGTGGGCGTGGTTATGCAAAGCACCATCCACTGTATATAATAAGGGAGGGGGCGTGGTCTCACGAAGCCCCGCCCCCAAGTGGGCGTGGTTTAGGGCAAGTCACTCCCAGTGTATAATACGGAAGGGGGCGTGGTCTAACGAAGCTCCGCCCCCAAAGTGGGCGTGGCTTAGATCAAGTCACTCCCAGTGTATAATAGGGAAAGGGGCGTGGTCAAACCGAAGCCCCGCCCCCCAAGTGGGCGTGGTCACGCTAAGTCCCGCCTCCACCTGAGCTGGCTGTACTCAGTGGCGCCCCCTGGCGGCGCGGCGCAGAGCAGCAGCGACTTCCGGGCTGCGGTTCCGAGTCGGGCCGCGCTCAGCAGCGCCCCCAGCGGTAACGGAGCGGAACTGCACGGACAGAGCGCCACCGCCCCGGCGTGGAACAGGGGAGGGGGGCCTGGGGGTGGGGATGGAACTTAGGGGGTGGGACCCCCATAGAGCCCCATAGGACCCCATAGGACCCCCATAGAGCACCATAGACTCCAATAGAGCCCCATAGGACCCCATAGGACCCCCATAGAGCACCATAGACTCCAATAGAGCCCCATAGGAACCCCATAGAGCCCCCCAGAACCCCCATAGAGGCCCCCAGGACACCCATAGAGCCCCATAGGACCCCCATAGAGACCCCAGGACCCCCATAGAGCCCCCCAGTACCCCAATAGAGCCCCACAGAACCCCATAGGACCCCCATAGAGCACCATAGATCCCCATAGGACCCCTATAGAGCCCCATAGACCCCATAGAGCCCCACAGGATCCCCATAGAACCCCATAGAGCCCCATAGGACCCCAATAGAGCCCCCCAATACCCCCATAGAGCACCATAGGACCCCCATAGAGCCCCATAGGAACCCCATAGGACCCCTACAGAGCCCCATAGACCCCCATAGAGCCCCACAGGATCCCCATAGAACCCCACAGAGCCCCATAGGACCCCCATAGAGCCCCCCAGGACCCCCATAGGACCCCATAGAGCCCCATAGGAACCCCATAGGACCCCCATAGAGCACCACAGACTCCAATAGAGCCCCATAGGAACCCCATAGGACCCCCATAGAGCCCCTTAGAGCCCCCCATGACCCCATAGAGCCCCATAGGACCCCAATAGAGACCCCAGGACCCCCATAGAGCCCCATAGGACCCCCATAGAGCCCCCCAGGACACCCATAGAGCCCCATAGAACCCCATAAAACCCCATAGGACCCGCATAGAGCACCATAGACTCCAATAGAGCCCCATAGAACCCCATAGGACCCCCATAGAGCACCATAGACTCCAATAGAGCCCCATAGGAACCCCACAGAGACCCCAGGACACCCATAGAGCCCCATAGGACCCCCATAGAGACCCCAGGACACCCATAGAGCCCCATAGAACCCCCATAGAGACCCCAGGACCCCCACAGAGACCCCAGGACCCCCCATAGAGCCCCCCAGAACCCCCATAGAGGCCCCCAGGACACCCATAGAGCCCCATAGGACCCCCATAGAGACCCCAGGACCCCCATAGAGCCCCATAGGACCTCCATAGAGACCCCAGGACCCCCACAGAGCCCCATAAGACCCCATAGGACCCCCATAGAGCCCCATAGGACCCCCATAGAGCCCCCCCATGACCCCACAGAGCCCCATAGGACACCCATAGAGCCCCCCATGACCCCATAGAGCCCCCCAGTACCCCCATAGACCCCCATAGAGCCCCATAGGAACCCCATAGGACACCCATAGAGCCCCATAGGATCCCCATAGAGCCCCATAGGACCCCCATAGAGCCCCCCAGTACCCCCATAGATCCCCATAGAGCCCCATAGGACCCCCATAGAGCCCCATAGAGCCCCATAGGAGTCACATAGGACCCCCATAGGAACCCCATAGAGCCCCACGGAGACCCATAGGACCCCCATAGAGCCCCATCAAACCCCATAGAACCCCCATAGTGCCCTATAGGACACCCATAGAGCCCCCCAGTACCCCCACAGAGCACCATAGGACCCCCATAGAGCCCCATAGATCCCCATAGGACCCCTATAGAGCCCCATAGACCCCCATAGAGCCCCCCAGTACCCCCATAGACCCCCATAGAGCCCCATAGGAACCCCATAGGACCCCCATAGAGCCCCATAGGACCCCCATAGAGCCCCATAGAGCCCCATAGGACCCCCATAGAGCCCCATAGAGCCCCATAGGAACCCCATAGGACCCCCATAGAGCCCCATAGGACCCCCATAGAGCCCCATAGGAGTCACATAGGACCCCCATAGACCCCCATAGAGCCCCATAGGAGTCACATAGGACCCCCATAGGAACCCCATAGAGCCCCATAGGACCCCCATAGAGCCCCATCAAACCCCATAGAGCCCCATAGATCCCCATAGGACCACTATAGAGCCCCCCAGTACCCCCATAGAGCCCCATAGAGCCCCATAGGAACCCCATAGAGCCCCTTAGAGCCCCCCATGACCCCATAGAGCCCCATAGGACCCCCATAGAGCCGCTTAGAGCCCCCCATGACCCCATAGAGCCCCCCAGTACCCCCATAGACCCCCATAGAGCCCCATAGGACCCCCATAGAGCCCCATAGAGCCCCATAGGAGTCACATAGGACCCCCATAGGAACCCCATAGAGCCCCACGGAGACCCATAGGACCCCCATAGAGCCCCATCAAACCCCATAGAACACCCATAGTGCCCCATAGGACCCCCATAGAGCCCATTAGAGCCCCATAGGAACCCCATAGGACCCCCATAGAGCCCCATAGGAGTCACATAGGACCCCCATAGGACCCCCATAGAGCCCCATAGATCCCCATAGGACCACTATAGAGCCCCCCAGTACCCCCATAGACCCCCATAGAGCCCCATAGGAACCCCATAGATCCCCATAGAGCCCCATAGGAACCCCATAGGACCCCCATAGAGCCCCATAGGACCACTATAGAGCCCCATAGATGCCCATAGGCCCCATAGGACTCACCGGGATACACCAGGAAGTCTCCTCCGAACTTCCCTCCCGCCGTCAGGTGGAAGCCCCGCCCCCAAAGGTCCCGGTAAACCCGGAAGCGACGCTCCACGTGACCTGGGGGGGAGGGAGGCTCAGGGGGCGGGGCTTATGGAAGCCACGCCCCCTTTCGACCACACCCCCGACTCTCACCTTCCGCTTCCGGTCTTTCTACATCCGCTTCCGGTCTCTCTGCATCCATTTCCGGCCCCTCCACATCCACTTCCGGCCCATCAGTTCCCACTTCCGGTCCATCGGTTCCGACCTCCTGTACTTCCGTTTCCGGTCCTTTCATTTCAGCTTCCGGTTTCTCCGCTTCCGCTCCCTCCCTTCCCACTTCCGGCCCATTTATTTCCGGTCTTTTTTCTCCCACTTCCTCCCCGCAGCTTTCCACCCCTACTTCCGGTCTCGGCCTTTTCACCCTCACTTCCGTTTCCGGCCTATTCACCCCCACTTCCGGTCTCGGCCTTTTCATTCCCACTTCCGTTTCCGGCATTTTCAACCCCACTTCCGGTCTCGGCCTTTCCAGCCCTACTTCCGGTCTCTCCCTTCCCCCTCTCACTTCCTGTCTCGGTTTTCCTTCCGGTCTCCCCATTTCCGGTTCCGGATCCAACATGGCGGCCCCCATTTCCTGTAGCAGCCTCCCTTCTTCCGGTAGCAGCTGGAGCGGAAGTCGCCGTCCCCCTCCTCGCCGCCAGGGGGCGCCAACGAGCACCCCCCACATCCGGTACCGCTCCCGAACGATCCGAACCGCTTCCGGGTCCCACAACAACATCCGGTTCCGGTACGTGTGGAGACGGAGCGGGGCCTGAAGGGGGCACGGAGACCCATAGGGACCCATAGAGACACACAGGGACCTATAGAGACCCATAGAGACCCATAGGGACACATAGGGACCTATAGAGACACATAGGGACCCCATAGAGACCCATAGGGACCCATAGAGACCCATAGAGACCCATAGGGACCCATAGGGACCCATAGGGACCCATAGAAACCCATAGAGACCCATAGGGACCCATAGGGACACATAGAGACCCATAGAGACACATAGGGACCCATAGAGACCCATAGGAACCCATAGAGACCCATAGAGACACATAGGGACCCACAGGGACCCACAGGGACCCATAGATAGTCCATGGAGACCCCATAGAGACCCAAAGAGACCCATAGGAACCCACAGAGACCCCATTGGGACCCATAGGGACCTATAGAGACACATAGAGACCCATAGAGACCCATAGGGACCCATAGAGACCCTATAAGGACCCATAAGAACCCCATAGAGACCCCATTGGGACCCATAGAGACACATAGAGACCCATAGAGACCCATAGGGACCCATAGAGACCCTATAAGGACCCATAAGAACCCCATAGAGACCCCATTGGGACCCATAGGGACCCATAGAGACACATAGAGACCCATAGGGACCCATGGAGACGCTATAAAGACCTATAAGAACCCCATAGAGACACCATTGGGACCCATAGGGACCCACAGGAACCCATAGGGAGCCATAGAGACCCATAGATAATCCATGGAGACCCCATAGAGACCCAAAGAGACCCATAGGGACCCACAGACACCCCATAGCGACCCACAGAGACCCATATGGACCAATAGAGCCCCACATATCACCCCAAGACCCACAGACCCCCACTGGGACACGCAGTTAGACCCATAGATCGTAGTGGGCCACCCCAGTTGCCGCTTTAAGAAGCATTGCCCCTTTAAGGACCGGTCGTCTCCTTCTCGAGGTTCCCCCCCCTCCTTAAAGGGGCAACATCCCTCTTAAAGGGGCAACGCCGCCCAGAAGTGGTCCCCACAATTCAAAGGAACCACATTTCTTCTTTAAGGGTTGAATGTCGTCTTAAAGGGGCAACGTTCTCTTAAAGGGGCAACGCTCAGCGAAAGGGTCCCCGTTTCCAGTGTGCCCTTTTAAAGGGGGGAGGGGGGCCCACTCTTAAAGGGGCCGCATCGTTTAACCCCCCCCCACCCCCGCTCTTAAAGGGGCCGTATCCCTTATTCCCCCGTTGCGTCCTCTCTTAAAGGGGCCGCGTCCCTTTTTACCTCCGCGTCCGCCATCTTTGAGCTGAGCTGAGGTGGGCGGGGCTTGGAAGGGGGGGGCTGGACCAATGAGGGCGGAGCTGAAGGGGAGCTGGACCAATGAGAGGGTGGGTGTGAATTAGGGGGGGGTGGGGTTCTTAAAGGGGGCGTAGCCCATTTTCCGCCCCCCCATGTCGCCATGCAGGCCGAGGAGCTGACGTACCTGGCTGTGCTGGGGGCCTCGATCCCGGCTGGAATCGTGTTCCATGGGGGGGGTGAGATGATAAGGGGGAGATAAGGGGGGGGGGGGGCGATAAGGAGGCTCTGTGGGTCTCTATGGGTCCCTATGTGTCCCTATGGGGTCCCTATGGGGTCTCTGTGGGTCTTTATGGGTCTCTATGGGGTCTCTATGGGTCTCTATGGGTCTCTATGGGTCCCTATGTGTCTCTATGGGTCCCTATGGGGTCTCTATGGGTCTCTATGGGTTCCTATGGGTCTCTATGGGTCCCTATGGGTCTCTATGGGTCCCTATGGGTCTCTATGGGTCCCTATGGGGTCTCTATGGGTCTCTATGGGGTCCCTATGGGTCTCTGTAAGTCCCTATGGGTCTCTATGGGTCTCTATGGGTCTCTACGGGTCCCTATGTGTCTCTATGGGTCCCTATGGGGTCTCTATGGGTCTCTATGGGTTCCTATGGGTCTCTATGGGTCCCTATGGGTCTCTATGGGTCCCTATGGGGTCTCTATGGGTCTCTATGGGTCCCTATGGGTCTCTATGGGGTCCCTATGGGTCTCTGTAAGTCCCTATGGGTCCCTATGGGTCTCTATGGGTCCCTATGGGTCTCTGTAAGTCCCTATGGGTCTCTATGGGTCTCTATGAGTCCCTATGGTTCTCTATGGGTCTCTATGGGTCTCTATGGGTCCCTATGGTTCTCTATGGGTCTCTATGGGTCCCTATGGGTCTCTATGTGGTCCTGTGTGTCTCTATGGGGTCCCTATGTTCACTTATGGGGTTTCTATATTTGGGGCTGTGCATTTCTGACCCCCCTTCCTCTATTTCTGCCCCCCAGGTCCCAACCGAAGGCGCTATGGGGCAGCGGCTCTGGGGGGGGCCGTGGCCCTATTGACTTGTGGGGCCCACATCCTGCACTCCCTGCTGACGGTGCTGGGCTGCTGCCTCCTGCTGCGGCTGCTGCCTCGGTATGGGGAGATGTGGGGCAGGATGTGGGGCTGGGGGGGGTTTCTATGGGGCAGGGGGGGGTTATGGGGGGGATATAGGGCTGTAGGGGGGGGAATATGTGGGGCTGGGGGGGGATATGGGGCTGGGGGGGACTTATGGGGTAGATCTATGGGGTGATGTGGGGCTGGATATGGGGTGATGTGGGGCAGGATGTGGGGCTGGGGGGGGGGAAGGGTTCTATGGGGCAGGGGGGGCCTGGGGGGGAGAGTTATGGGGGGGATATAGGGCTGTAGGGGGGGGAATATGTGGGGCTGGGGGGGGATATGGGGCTGGGGGGGACTTATGGGGTAGATCTGTGGGGTGATGTGGGGCTGGATGTGGGGCAGGATGTGGGGCTGGGGGGGGGAAGGGTTCTATGGGGCAGGGGGGCCTGGGGGGGGGAGTTATGGGGAGGATATAGGGCTGTAGGGGGGGGAATATGTGGGGCTAGAGGTGATTGTGGGGGGATATGGGGCTGGGGGGGGGACTTATGGGGTAGATCTATGGGGTGATGTGGGGCAGTTCCGCATTTGGGGGGGGGGGCAGGAAATTGGGGGCCCCACTTCCCCATTGCTGTGGTTTTGTGGTAGGGCCCTATGGGGCAGCCCCTATGGGGGAGGAGGGGGTTTACTTATGGGGTAGGAGTGGTCGCTGTGGGGGTCCTATGGGGTTGCTATGGGTCTTTATGAGGTTCCTATGGGTCTTTATGGATCCTTGTGGGTCTCTGAGTTTCTATGGGGTTTCTATGGGTCCCAATGGGGTTTCTATGGGTCCCAATGGGGTTTCTATGGGTCCCAATGGGGTCTATATGGGTCCCTATGGGGTCTCTATGGGTCCCTATGGGGTCTCTATGGGTCTCTTGGTCCCTATAGGGTCTCTATGGGTCTCTATGGGTCCCTATGGGTCCCTATGGGGTCTCTATGGGGTTTCTATGGGTCCCTATGGGGTCTCTTGGTTTTCCTATAGGGATGGGGGGGTGGTTACCTATGGGGCTGTCCCTATAGGGCAGGGCTCACTATAGGGCAGGTCTCGCTATGGGGCAGGGCTCCCTGACTCCCCCCCCTTGTGCCCCATAGACGCTGTGGGGCAGCCTCCATGCTCTGGACCTTCGGGTACCTGCTGCTGTTCCGCACTGCCCCCATATGGGGGCTGCCCCCACCGCCCCCCTACGCCAACGCCCTACAACTGCTGCTCACCCTCAAGGTGCCGCTATGGGGCTGGGGGGGGGGGATCTCTATGGGCCCCTATGTGGTTTCTATGGGGTCTCTATGGGTCCCTATGGGGTTCCTATGGGTCTCTATAAGCCCCTATGGGGTTCCTATGGGTCTCTATGGGGTCTCTATGGGTCTCTATGGGTCCGTATAGGGTTTCTATGGGGTCCCTATGGGTCTCTATGGGGTTCCTATGGGGTCTCTATGGGTCCCTATGGGGTTTCTATGGGGTCTCTATGGGTCCCTATGGGTCCCTATGGGTCCCTATGGGGTCTCTATGGGTCCCTATGGATCTCTATTGGGTCCTTATGGGTCTCTATGGGTCTCTATGGGGTCTCTATGGGTCTCTATGGGTCTCTGTGGGTCTCTATGGGGTCTCTATGGGTCCCTATAGGTCTCTATGGGTCTCTATGGATCTCTATTGGGTCTCTATGGGTTCCTATGGGTCTCTGTGGGTCTCTATGGGGTCCCTATAGGTCTCTATTGGGTCTCTATGGGTCTCTATGGGTCCCTATGGGTCCGTATGGGGTTTCTATGGGTCCGTATGGGTCTCTATGGGGTCTCTGTGGGTCTCTATGGGTCTCTATGGGTCTCTATAGGTCCCTATGGGGTTTCTATGGGGTCTCTATGGGTCCGTATGGGGTTTCTATGGGATCTCTATGGGTCCCTATGGGTCTCTATGGGTCTCTATTGGGTCTCTATGGGTTCCTATGGGTCTATGGGTCCCTATGGGGTCTCTATGGGTCTCTATGGGTCCCTATGGGGTCCCTATGGGTCTCTATGGGTCCCTATGGGGTTCGTATGGGTCTCTATGGGGTCTCTAAGGGTCCCTATGGGTCTCTATGGGGTCTCTATGGGTCCCTATGGGTCTCTATGGGGTTCCTATGGGTCTCTATGGGTCCCTATGGGGTTCGTATGGGTCCCTATGGGTCTCTATGGGTCCCTATGGGGTCTCTATGGGTCCCTATGGGGTCTCTATGGGGTCTCTATGGGTCCCTATGGGGTCTCTATGGGTTCCTATGGGTCTCTATGGGTCCCTATGGGGTTTCTATGGGGTCTCTATGGGGTTTCTATGGGGTCTCTATGGGTCTCTATGGGGTCTCTATGGGTCCCTATGGGGTCTCTATGGGTCCCTATGGGGTTTCTATGGGGTCTCTATGGGGTTTCTATGGGGTCTCTATGGGTCCCTATGGGGTCTCTATGGGTTCCTATGGGTCTCTATGGGTCCCTATGGGGTTCGTATGGGTCTCTATGGGGTCTCTAAGGGTCCCTATGGGTCTCTATGGGGTCTCTATGGGTCCCTATGGGTCTCTATGGGGTTCCTATGGGTCTCTATGGGTCCCTATGGGGTTCGTATGGGTCCCTATGGGTCTCTATGGGTCCCTATGGGGTCTCTATGGGTCCCTATGGGTCTCTATGGGGTTCCTATGGGTCTCTATGGGTCCCTATGGGGTTCCTATGGGTCTCTATGGGGTCTCTGAGGGTCCCTATGGGTCTCTATGGGGTCTCTATGGGTCCCTATGGGTCTCTATGGGGTTCCTATGGGGTCTCTATGGGGTTCCTATGGGGTCTCTATGGGCCCCTATGGGGTTTCTGTGGGGTCTCTATGGGTCCGTATGGGGTCTCTATGGGTCTCTATGGGTCCCTATAGGTCTCTATGGGTCTCTATGGATCTCTATTGGGTCTCTATGGGTCTCTATGGGTTCCTATGGGTCTCTATGGGGTCCCTATAGGTCTCTATGGTGTCTCTATGGGTCTCTATGGGTCCCTATGGGTCCGTATGGGGTTTCTATGGGTCCGTATGGGTCTCTATGGGGTCTCTATGGGTCTCTATGGGTCTCTATTGGGTCTCTATGGGGTCTCTATGGGTTCCTATGGGTCTATGGGTCCCTATGGGGACTCTATGGGGTCTCTATGGGTCCCTATGGGGTCTCTATGGGTTCCTATGGGGTCTCTATGGGACCCTATGGGGTCTCTATAGGTTCCTATGGGTCTCTATGGGTCTCTATGGGTTCCTATGGGGTCTCTATAGGTTCCTATGGGTCTATGGGTCCCTATGGGGTCTCTATGGGTCTCTATGGGTTCCTATGGGTCTCTATGGAGTCTCTATGGGTCTCTATGGGTTCCTATGGGTCTCTATGGATCCCTATGGCTCAGCGCAGGTGGGCGGGGCTAGAGGTTTTGGGGGCGTGGCCTGTGGAAACGGACCAATCACGTGAAGGGGGCGTGGCCTAACGTGACTCCGCCCCCTCAGCTGGTGAGCCTGGCCTGGGACCTGCAGGAGGAGCTGGAGGCGGGGCCGGAAGTGACGTCAAAGGCAGGGAAGAACGTGATTGGCTGCCCCGGCGTGATTGACATCCTGTGTTACAGCTACTGCTACCTGGGGCTGCTGACAGGTGGGCGGGGCCTATGTGTCCTATGGGGTCTATGGGGTTCTATGGGGTCTTATGGGTCCTATGGGGTCCTATGGGGTCTTATAGGGGTCCTATAGGGGTTCTATGGGGGTCCTGTGGGGTTCTATAGGGTCCTATAGGGTTCTATGTGGTCCTATGAGGGGCATATGGGGTCCTATAGAGTCCTATGGGGGTTCTATGGGGTCTTATAGGGATCCTATGGTGTCTATGGGGTCTTATGGGGGTCTATGGGGTCTTACAGGGATCCTATGGGGTCTATGGCGTCTATGGGGTCTATGGGGTCTTATAGGCATCCTATGGGGTCTATGGGGTCTTATAGGGATCCTATGGGGTCTAGGGGGTCTTATAGGGATCCTATGGGTTCTATGGGGTCTTATAGGGATCCTATGGGGTCTATGGGGTCTATGGGGTGTTATAGGAATCCTATGGGGCCTATGGGGATCTATGGTGTCTATGGGGTCTTATGGGGTTCTATGGGGTCTTATGGGGGTCTATGGAGTCTTATGGGGGTCCTATGGGGTCTATGGGGTCTTATGGGGGTCTATGGGGTCTTATGGGGGTCCTATGGGGTCTATGGGGGTCCTATGGGGTCTATGGAGTCCTATGGGGGTCTGTGGGGTCTTATAGGGGTCTTATAGGGATCCTATGGGGTCTGTGGGGTCTTATAGGGGTCCTATGGGGTCTGTGGGGTCCTGTGGGGTCTTATAGGGGTCCTATAGGGTTTCTATGGGGGTTCTGTGGAGTTCTATGTGGTCCTATGGGGGGCATATGGGGTCCTATAGAGTCCTATGGGGGTTCTATGGGGTCTTATAGGGATCCTATGGTGTCTATGGGGTCTTATGGGGGTTCTATGGGGTCTTATAGGGATCCTATGGTGTCTATGGGGTCTTATGGGGGTCTATGGGGTCTTACAGGGATCCTATGGGGTCTATGGCGTCTATGGGGTCTATGGGGTCTTATAGGGATCCTATGGGGTCTATGGGGTCCTATGGGGGTCTATGGGGTCTTATAGGGATCCTATGGGGTCTATGGGGTCTTATAGGGATCCTATGGGGTCTATGGGGTCTTATGGGGGTCTATGGGGTCTTATAGGGGTCCTATGGGGTCTATGGGGTACTATGGGGTCTATGGGGTCTTATAGGGATCCTATGGGGTCTATGGGGTCCTATGGGTTCTATTGGGTCTTATAGAGATCCTATGGTGTCTATGGGGTCCTATGGGGTCTATGGGGTCTTATAGGGGTCTTATAGGGATCCTATGGTGTCTATGGGGTCCTATGGGGTCTATGGGGTCTTATAGGGATCCTATGGGGTCCTATGGGGTCTTATGGGGTTCTATGGGGTCTTATGGGGGTCTATGGGGTCTTATAGGGATCCTATGGGGTCTATGGGGTCTTATAGGGGTCTTATAGGGATCCTATGGGGTTCTATGGGGTCTTACGGGGGTCCTATGGGGCCTATGGCGTCTATAGGGTCTATGGGGTCTTATAGGGATACTATGGGTCTATGGGGTCTATGGGGGTCTATGGGGTCTTATAGGGGTCTTATAGGGATCCTATGGGGTCTATGGGGTCTTATAGGGATCCTATGGGGTCTATGGGGTCTTATAGGGATCCTATGGGGTTCTATGGGGTCTTATAGGGATCCTATGGGGGTCTATGGGGTCTTATAGGGATCCTATGGGGTCTATGGGGTCTTATGGGGGTCTATGGGGTCTTATAGGGATCCTATGGGGTCTATGGGGTCTTATAGGGATCCTATGGGGTCTATGGGGTCTTATAGGGATACTATGGGTCTATGGGGTCTATGGGGGTCTATGGGGTCTTATCTTATAGGGGTCCTATGAGGTCCTATGGGGTCTATGGGGTGTTATAGGGATCCTATGGGGCCAATGGGGTTCTATGGGTTCTATGGGGTTCTATGGGGTTCTATGGGGTCTTATGGGGGTCTATGGGGTCCTATGGGGGTCCTATGGGGTCCTATGGGGGTCTATGGGGTCTTATAGGAATCCTATGGGGCCAATGGGGTCCTATGGGGGTCCTATGGGGTTCTATGGGGTCCTATGGGGTCTATGGGGTCCTATGGGGTCTATGGGGTCCTATGTGACTCTATCTCCCTTATCTCCCCGTTATCTCGGTTATTTCAGGCCCGTTTTACCGTTTTTCCACCCACCGGCGCTGGATTCTCCGCCCCCCCCCTCCCCCCCCGTTCTCCTCCGTCCTGCTCCGCCTCCGTCTCACCCCATTCATGGCGGCGGCGGGGCTGGCGGCCGCCATCTTGTTTCCCACTGCCGGCTTACGCGTCACTTCCGGTTCCGGCCACACTTCCGGTTCCGGTCCCGCTACTTCCGGTTCCGGTCCCTCTACTTCCGGTTTCACTTTCGGTTTCGAAGAGAAGCCGGTTCCGGTTCGTTTTTTACACGTGGCCGCCGTTTTTTTCGCGTTCCGGATGCGTTTTTACGTGGCGTGGATCGGAGCCGAAGCCGCGTGTGTCGCTGCCGGGTTCGGGGCGGTACCGGAAGGAGCCAACGCCAAACCGGGACGGGGACCGGAACCGGGATGGGAGGAGAAAGAGGGGGACGGGTGAGTATGGGGGGTATAGGGGGGGCTATGGGGTGCTATAGGGGTTCTATGGGGTCCTATGGGGTTCTATGGGGGTCTATGGGGTCCTATAGGGGTTCTATGGGGTCTATGGGGGGCTATGGTGTCTTATAGGGGTACTGTAGGGGGTCTATGGGGAGTGTATGGGGTCCTGTGGGGTCCTATAAGGTCTTATAGGGGTCCTGTGGGGTCCTATAGGGGTTCTATGGGGTCCTATGGAGGTCTTATAGGGTCCTATGGGTGTCTTATGGGGTCCTATAGGGGTCCTATGGGGTCTTATAGGGTTCCTATAGGGTTCTATGGGGGTCCTATGGGGGGCATATGGGGGTCCTGTGGGGTCTTATAGGGGTCCTATAGGGTCCTATGGGGTTCCTATTGCCTCCCATTGCCCCCATTGGTTCCCATTGCCCCCCATTGACTCCCATTGCCCCCCATTGCCCCCCATTGATCCCCATTGACTCCCATTGACTCCCATTGACTCCCATTGACCCCCATTGACCCCCATTGGCCCCCATTGCCCCCCATTGACTCCCATTGCCCCCCATTGATCTCTATTGCCCCCCATTGTCCCCCAGCCCCCCCTCAGGCTGGGACTACTCGACCATCCGGAACATTGACCCGGTTGGTACCGATTTCTGTGTGCGGTTCCGGGACGGGATGAGACACTGGAACATGACGGTCCAATGGTGGTTGGCACATTATGTGCATAGGAAGGCGCCCAGGAACCCACCCGCCCTCAGGTAACATATGGGGGGTAATGGGGGGCAATGGGAGGGGGATGGGGGGCAATAGGGGGCAATGGGAGGGGGATGGGGGGCAATAGGGGGCAATGGGGGGGAGTTGGGGGGCAATAGAGGACAATGGGAGGGGGATGGAGGGCAATGGGGGGCAATGGGAGGGGGATGGGGGGCAATAGGAGGCAGTAGGGGGCAATAGGGGGCAATGGGAGGGGGTTGGGGGGCAGTAGGGGGCAGTGGGGGGCAATAGGAAGGGATGGGGGGCAATAGGGGGCAATAGGAGGGGGATGGGGGGCAATGGGGGGGAGTTGGGGGGCAATAGGAAGGGGATGGGGGCCAATAGGACCCCCATGTCCCCCCTGACCCCCATATTCCCCCTGCCCCTCATATTGTCCCCCCATAGGGACAATAGGGCATAGGGCAATGGGGGGGAGTTGGGGGGCAATAGGGGGCAATAGGAGGGGGATGGGGGGCAATGGGGGGGAGTTGGGGGGCAATAGGGGGCAATAGGTGGGGGATGCGGGGCAATGGGGGGCAATTAGAGGGGGGTTGGGGGTCATTGGGGAACAATGGGGGGCAATAGGGGGCAATAGGAGGGGGATGGGGGGCAATAGAGGGCAATGGGGGGCAATAGAGGGCAATGGGGGCAATAGGAGGCAGTGGGGGGCAATAGGGGGCAATGGGAGGGGGATGGGGGGCAGTAGGAGGGGGATGGGGGGCAATAGGGGGCAATGGGAGGGGGATGGGGGGCAATAGAGGGCAATGGGGGGCAATGGGGGGGAGTTGGGGGGCAATAGAGGGCAGTGGGGGGCAATAGGGGGCAATGGGAGGGGGGTTGGGGGGCAGTGGGGGGCAATAGGAAGGGGATGGGGGGCAATAGGGGGCAATAGGAGGGGGATGGGGGGCAATAGAGGGCAATGGGGGGCAATAGGAGGCAGTGGGGGGCAATAGGAGGGGAATGGGAGGGGGATGGGGGGCAATGGGGGGCACTGGGAGGGGGATGGGGGGCAATAGGGGGCAATGGGAGGGGGATGGGGGGCAATAGGAGGGGAATGGGGGGCAATAGGAGGGGGATGGGGGGCAATAGGGGGCAATAGGAGGGGGATGGGGGCCAATGGGGGGGATTTGGGGGGCAATAGGGGGCAATAGGGGGCAATAGGAGGGGGATGGGGGGCAATGGGAGGGGGATGGGGGGCAATAGGGGGCAATAGGAGGGGGATGGGGGGCAATAAGAGGGGGATTGGGGTCATTGGGGGGCAATAGGAGGGGAATGGGTGGCAATGGGGGGCAATAGGAGGGGGATGGGGGGCAATAGAAGGGGAATGGGGGGCAATAGAGGGCAGTAGGGGGCAACGGGAGGGGGATTGGGGGGCAATAGGGGGCAGTAGAAGGGGCTTGGGGGGGGCAATAAGGGGCAATGGGGGCAATAGGAGGCAGTGGGGGGCAATAGGGGGCAATAGGAGGGGGATGGGGGGCAATGGGGGTGAGTTGGGGGGCAATAGGGGGCAATAGGAGGGGGATGGGGGGCAATGGGAGGGGGATGGGGGGCAATAGGGGGCAATAGGAGGGGGATGCGGGGCAATGGGGGGCAATTAGAGGGGGGTTGGGGGTCATTGGGGGGCAATAGGGGGCAATGGGAGGGGGATGGGGGGCAATAGGAAGGGGATGGGGGGTAATAGGACCCCCATATTCCCCCTGCCCCCCATATCCCCCCCCATAGGGCAGCCATGACCATGCTGGTCTCAGCCTATTGGCACGGCCTTCATCCCGGTTACTACCTCAGCTTCCTCAGCGTCCCCTTGTGGCTGGCGGCCGAATCAGCGGCCGAAAGGAAATTGGGGGGGGGGGTCCTGGGGGGTCCCGTGGGTCGCACGGTTCAATGGCTGCTGAAGATGAGGGCGTACGAGTATCTGTGTATTGGGTTTGTGTTGCTGGGGGGGGGGGATACGTGGAGGTGCTGGGGGGCTGTGGGGTGGTGGGGGCACGTTGTGCCTTTAATGGTGCTGGGGGGGTGCGCTGTGATGGGGGGGGGGAAGAAGGAGAAAGGGGAGGGGGGGGGGAAGGAGGGGGAATAAATGGTGTTGGAATGGAATTGAGTTGGAATGGGATGGATTGGGTAAAAAATGGGAGTAAATGGGCCTAAATGAGCCCAAAATGGGTCCAAATGAGCCCAAAATGGGTCTAAATGACCCCAAAATGGCGCTAAATGAGCCCAAAATGGGTCTAAATGAGCCCAAAATGGCGCTAAATGACCTCAAAATGGGTCCAAATGAGCCCAAAATGGGTCCAAATGACCCTAAAATGGACCCAAAGTGGCCTCAAATGAGCCCAAAATGGGTCCAAATGACCCCAAATGGGCCCAAATAACCCCAAAATGGCCCTAAATGACCCTTAATGGGCCTAAATGAGCCCAAAATGGGTCCAAATGAGCCCAAAATGGGTCTAAATGACCCTAAAATGGACCCAAAGTGGCCTCAAATGACCCCAAAATGGGTCCAAATGACCCTAAATTGGGCACAAAGTAGCCCCAAATGAGCCCAAAATGGGCCATAAGTGACCCCAAAATGGGTCCAAATGACCCTAAAGTGGGCCTGAGTGACCCCAAAGTGGCCCCAAATGACACTTAAATGGGTCCAAGTGACCCCAAATGCGCCCAAATGACCCCAAAATGGGCCTAATTGACCCCAAAATGGGTCCAAATGACCCCAAAATGGGCCTAAATAACCCCAAAATGGCCCTAAATGACCCTTAATGGGCCTAAATGACCCCAAAATGGATCTAAATGACCCTAAAATGGACCCAAAGTGGCCTCAAATGAGCCCAAAATGGGTCCAAATGACCCTAAATTGGGCACAAAGTAGCCCCAAATGAGCCCAAAATGGGCCTAAATGACCCCAAATGGGCCTAAATGAGCCCCAAATGGGCCGTAAGTGACCCCAAAATGGGTCCAAATGAGCCTAAAATGGGCCTAAGTGACCCCAAATGGGCCTAAATGAGCCCAAAATGGGCCTAAATGACCCCAAATGGGCCCAAATAACCCCAAAATGGCCCCAAATGACACTAAAATGGGCCCAAGTGACCCCAAATGCGCCCAAATGACCCCAAAATGGGCCCAAATGACCCCAAAATGGGTCCAAATGACCCTAAAGTGGGCTCAAGTGACCCTAAAGTGGGCCTAAATGACCCCAAAATGGGCCCTAAATGACCCTTAAATGGGCCCAAATGACCCCAAAATGGGCCCAAATAACCCCAAAGTGGGTCCAAATGACCCTAAAATGGGCCCAAATGATCCCAAAATGGGCCCAAATGACCCCAAATGGGCCCAAATAACCCCTAAAATGGCCCTAAATGAGCCCAAATGGGCCGTAAGTGACCCCAAAACGGGTCCAAATGACCCTAAAATGGGCCTAAGTGACCCCAAATGGGCCTAAATGAGCCCAAAATGGGCCTGAGTGACCCCAAAATGGCCCCAAATTGAGCCCAGAATGAATGGCCCCAACTGGCCCCAACTGTGCTATGGGTCTCTATGGGGTCCCTATGGGCCTCTATGGGTCTCTATGTGTCCCTATGGGTCCCTATGGGTCCCTATGGGTCCCTATGGGTCTCTATGGGGTCTCTATGGGTCCCTATGGGGTCCCTATGGGTTTCTATGGGGTCTCTATGTGTCCCTATGGGTCCCTATGCATCTCTATGCGTTTCTATGGGTCCCTATGGGTCTCTATGGGTCCCTATGGGTCCCTATGGGTCCCTATGGGGTCTCTATGGGTCCCTATGGGTCCCTATGGGTCTCTATGGGTCCCTATGGGTCTCTATGGGTCCATATGGGTCCCTATGAAGTCTCTATGGGTCTCTATGGGTCCCTATGGGGTCTCTATGGGTCTCTATGGGGTCCCTATGGGTCTCTATGGGTCCCTATGGGGTCTCTATGGGTCCCTATGGGTCTCTATGGGTCTCTATGGGTCCCTATGGGTCCCTATGGGGTCCCTATGGGTCCCTATGGAGTCTCTATGGGTCCCTATGGGTCCCTATGTGTCTCTATGGGTCCCTATGGGTCCCTATGGGTCTCTATGGGTCCCTATGGGTCTCTATGGAGCCCGTTGTCCTCCATATTGCCTCCCATCATGCCTCGCGCGGCAGGAAGCGGAAAGGCGGGACTAGTCGAGCTTCACCCAATCAGGATGAAGCCTGACCGGAAGTAGAAAGTGCTTCATCTCAAAGCCGGAAGTGAGCGGGGAAGGAGCTGAAGGAAGAAGAAGAAGGAGGCGGCCATGAATATCCTACCGAAGAAATCGTGGCATGTCCGCAATAAGGACAACGTGGCCCGGGTCCGGAGGGACGAGGCGGCGGCGGAGGAGGAACGGAAAAAGAACGAGGCGAGGGCGAGGAGAGCGGAGCAGGAGGTAGGCCCGAACCGGGGGGTGAAGTGCGCATGCGCCAACATGGCGGCGGTGGCCTTTAACTTCCGGCGTAGAGCGGATGCGCGCGGGGGGTCACGTGGTGGTGGAGATAAGGGGGAACAGAGCGCATGCGCCGAGATGGCGGCGCGGGCGGAAGTGTAGGCTTCCACTTCCGGCGTAGAGCGGAAGTGTGGTGAAGAGGCGGAAGTGGAACAAACCATTGTGGTTTGGGGGGGGGGGGGGGGAGGGGCCTATAATAGTCTATGGGGCGGTCTATTATAGTCTATGGGGGGGGGGGGGTCTATAATAGTCTATAGGGGGGGGTCTATAATAGTCTATGGGGGGGGAAGGGGTCTATAATAGTCTATGGGGGGGTCTATAATAGTCTATGGGGGGGGGTCTATAATAGTCTATGGGGGGAGGGGGCCCTATAATAGTCTATGGTGGGGGAGGTCTATAATAGTCTATGGGGGGGGGGTCTATAATGGTCTATGGGGGGGGAAGGGGTCTATAATAGTCTATGGGGGGGTCTATAATAGTCTATGGGGGGAGGGGGCCCTATAATAGTCTATGGTGGGGGGGTCTATAATAGTCTATGGGGGGGGGTCTATAATGGTCTATGTGGGGGGTAGGGGGCTCTATAGGTCTATGCGGGGGGGGGGGGACTATAATAGTCTATGGGGGGGGTCTATAAGTCTTTATGGGGGGGGAGGGGGTTCATAAGTCTATGGGGGGGGTAGGGGGGTCTATAATGGTCTATGGGGGGGTCTATAACTCTATGGGGGGGGTCTATAGGTCTATGGGGGGGGTCTATAATGGTCTATGGGGGGGGTCTATAATAGTCTATGGGGGGGGTAGGGGGCTCTATAGGTCTATGGGGGGGGGTCTATAATAGTCTATGGGGGGGGGGTTCTATAGGTCTATGAGGGGGGGTCTATAATGGTCTATGGGGGGGGTCTATAATAGTCTATGGGGGGGGGTCTATAATGGTCTATGTGGGGGGTAGGGGGCTCTATAGGTCTATGCGGGGGGGGGGGGGGGACTATAATAGTCTATGGGGGGGTCTATAAGTCTTTATGGGGGGGGAGGGGGTTCATAAGTCTATGGGGGGGGGTAGGGGGGTCTATAATGGTCTATGGGGGGGGGTCTATAATTATGGGGGGGAGGGGGTTCATAAGTCTATGGGGGGGGTAGGGGGGTCTATAATGGTCTATGGGGGGGGTCTATAATAGTCTATGGGGCGGGGTCTATGGGTCTATGGGGGGGGTCTATAATGGTCTATGGGGGGGGTCTATAGGTCTATGAGGGGGGGTCTATAATGGTCTATGTGGGGGGTAGGGGGCTCTATAGGTCTATGCGAGGGGGGGGGGGACTATAATAGTCTATGGGGGGGGGTCTATAAGTCTTTATGGGGGGGGGAGGGGGCCCATAAGTCTATGGGGGGGGTATGGGGGTCTATAATGGTCTATGGGGGGGGGTCTATAATAGTCTATGGGGGGGGTAGGGGGCTCTATAGGTCTATGGGGGGAGTCTATTATAGTCTATGGGGGGGGGGTCTATAGGTCTATGAGAGGGGGTCTATAATGGTCTATGGGGGGGTCTATAATAGTCTATGGGGGGGGGTCTATAATGGTCTATGTGGGGGGTAGGGGGCTCTATAGGTCTATGCGGGGGGGGGGGGGACTATAATAGTCTATGGGGGGGGTCTATAAGTCTTTATGGGGGGGGAGGGGGTTCATAAGTCTATGGGGGGGGGTAGGGGGGTCTATAATGGCCTATGGGAGGGTCTATAACTCTATGGGGGGGGTCTATAGGTCTATGGGGGGGGTCTATAATGGTCTATGGGGGGGGGTCTATAATAGTCTATGGGGGGGGGTAGGGGGCTCTATAGGTCTATGCGGGGGGGGGGGGGGTCTATAAGTCTTTATGGGGGGGGAGGGGGTTCATAAGTCTATGGGGGGGGTAGGGGGGTCTATAATGGTCTATGGGGGGTCTATAACTCTACGGGGGGGGGTCTATAATAGTCTATGGGGGGGTCTTCCATCATGTCCCCCCCCCCAGGCCCGCACCGATCTCCTTCGTAAACGAGCTCGGAGGGGGCGGAGCCCGGAGCCCCCCCCCAACAATGGAGGATCCCGCCCCCCCCCCGAATTGTTCCCACCCGATGGGAATTATGGGGTGGGGGGGGCGGCCCCCCCCAATAAGGAGCATGAGGAGGAGAAACGGAGAGAGAAGGTGAGGGGGGGGGGGACACATAGGGTATAATGGGACCCATAGGGTATAATGGGAACCTAAATGGGGGGGGGACCCATAGGGTATAATGGGACCCATAGGGTATAATGGGAACCTAAATGGGGGGGGAAACCCATAGGGTATAATGGGAACCTAAATGGGGGGGGGACCCATAGGGTATAATGGGAACCTAAATGGGGGGGGGACCCATAGGGTATAATGGGACCCATAGGGTATAATGGGAACCTAAATGGGGGGGGGACCCATAGGGTATAATGGGAACCTAAATGGGGGGGGGACCCATAGGGTATAATAGGAACCTAAATGGGGGAGGGGGAAACCCATAGGGTATAATGGGAACCTAAATGGGTGGGGGGGACACCCATAGGGTATAATGGAACCTAAATGGGGGGGGGACCCACAGGGTATAATGGGACCCATAGGGTATAATGGGAACCTAAATGGGGGGGGGGACCCATAGGGTATAATGGGAACCTAAATGGGGGGGGGACCCATAGGGTATAATGGGACCCATAGGGTATAATGGGAACCTAAATGGGGGGGGGGGGGACCCATAGGGTATAATGGGATCCATAGGGTATAATGGGAACCTAAATGGGGGGGGGACCCATAGGGTATAATGGGACCCATAGGGTATAATGGGAACCTAAATGGGGGGGGGGACTTATAGGGTATAATGGGAACCTAAATGGGGGGGGGACCCATAGGGTATAATGGGATCCATAGGGTATAATGGGAACCTAAATGGGGGGGGGGACCCATAGGGTATAATGGGAACCTAAATGGGGGGGGAAACCCATAGGGTATAATGGGATCCATAGGGTATAATGGGAACCTAAATGGGGGGGGACCATAGGGTATAATGGGAACCTAAATGGGGGGGGGAACCCCATAGGGTATAATGGGACCCATAGGGTATAATGGGAACCTAAATGGGGGGGGACCCATAGGGTATAATGGGAACCTAAATGGGGGGGGGACACCCATAGGGTATAATGGGATCCTAAAGGGGGAAGGGGGGGGGCTCAATGTGGGGGGGGGGGCACCCATAGGGT